>NC_056745.1:1210456058-1210691058 GCF_019279795.1 Protopterus annectens | reverse complement strand
TTTTGAAAGGAGGGAGTAAACCAAAGTACCAAGAAATAAGCACCAACTGGGGAGGACATGCAGACTCTACAAAGACAGGTACCAACAGTCAAAATTAATTCATATTCAGTCCCTTTCATTATATTTATTTTATGCTATGCTTTAACATAGGCTAGATACACACTAGGTAGAAACATCTCTTTTCAGGAATAACCAGGGTAAATGTATCTGGTTAAGTGCCTTGCTCAGAGCCACATGTGTTGATTTGTAAATCATGGCAATTTAATACTGCTCATAACAGTACAGTTTTTCATCTTTTATGCTGAGTGAATGAAATATAGTCATTCTAATAAGCCTAATCTGGAAGACTTTTAAGAAAATTATTGCAATTCTTATTATACTTATTAGGAGAGTCCGTGTGCCACTGTTGAACAGAGAATTGTGCTATTTAGGTAATATGTTTACAATTGCTACTTTTTTCTTTCCTGCAGTATTCATAGGTTTATAGGTTAGTACTAGGCTAACTGCCCTTGCAAGCCATTTTAAGTCTAGCCAATTATCCCTTGTGAGACTAAAACCCTGTACCTTGTGTTTGTAAGGCAAACACCTTAACCATTTGGCCACCCTCCCAACCATTGTACTGTTTTTCTTCTTGTTGTATAACTACCTTATTTGAATTGTTCTCATGCTTCTTTGCTTGAACTTCTGTTTTTTATTTGTATTTTTTTTCAAACAACAAGATAAGTTAGACTTTGGACAAGTATACTTTTTATTGTTCCATACCAGTACAGCCAAAGAAATGAATGGACTTTCTAGTCCTAAATAGTTTTTATTTTCAGGTAAGTATAGCTCAATAAAGAGAACTAATAATATCTTACATAATCATGTACAGCTTGTAATATAATTTCCAGAGCAAAGGAAAATTATTAAAAAAAAAAAATCTTGTTGAGAGGGGCAGCAGATTTGATGTACTCTTTTTAATAGTCAACATCGCATCTGATAGTCAAGTTCACTCTTATATCAAGGATTTAATTAAAAACGTGTATAGCTTGACTCCATTCTGTGTAGCACAATAACCAAAGGAATCTTGCCATCTTCCTTAACAATCAGCTTAGTTGCTAAAGTCTCAGTTCTCAGTTCTTCTTGAGGCAGTTGACTGTGGACCTTCTGCATATCCTCAGAGACTGTTCTCATTTTCTGTCCCATCTTCCCTTTTACCTACATCTTAATGTTCTTTACAGTAAGTAGATATCCTTCCTATCTGCTTGACAGAAGTCCAGATCAAATGGATAAAACACTGACCACACACCAGGTGACCTGAATTCAAGTAAAGGCTCAAACATCAGTTGGAACTGGTGCAGGATGTAGAGAAATGACAAGGCATTCCATGCTTGCCTTTAATAGAGGAGGTAATGGGGATGTGCTAGAGGCATGTAGCTGATGTCACAAGCAACAGTGGTGCTACCAGTGCTGTAAATAAGAGCTAGTACTGCAGTATGTGGGCAGGCAAGCACAGTCCCACCACTGTGGAGTGATGGCACTTCCCTTCTGATGGCACTGCACTCCAACTTAGGTGATGTTAGCCCTGCACATAAGGAGAGTTAGGGTTCAAGATAAAATTCCAACTAGCCACAGTATGACAGGCCTGCCTTCTCAACTCCTCTCCCCTTAACTCACTTGTGAAGGCACTGAAAGCTGGACAGTCATGGTGAAGGGACATGTCTGGGGTGTCCTCCAAGAAACAATAGCCCTAGGGAGAGATGGAGCTGTGGGAGAAGACTGGAATCTAAGGTCATAGGCACCTGGAGAAACAAAAAGATACACTTAAGGGCAGACACAAAAGTATTTGCTTATGAACAGAGAGCATGGGAGTGGGGTGCATATTATGCATCATCTGCAATTTGGATTATGCCAATAATTTGCAAAACCAGCTGTCCTGCTCTTTATGGAGGCAGATAAATGCAGTTAGTTCCACTCTATTAAACTTTGAGTCAGAGAATTAAAAAAAAAAAAGCTACCTTTTGCCATCCTCTGTAGAACAAGAACTGACAACTTATAACATTATCTTGGCTAATTCATGCATATGCGATGTTCATAGGTTAGTACTAGGCTAACTTCCCTTGTGGGCCATTTTAAGCCTAGGCAATTACCCAATGTGAGAATCAAACCCTGCATCTTGTGTCTGCAAGGTAAACACCTTAACCATTATGCCAACCTCCCACCCAGTGGTCTCCACTGCAGTACTAGACCCCGAAGGGTAATACCTACTACACTTAATCTCTCTTCTTAATTACCCACGTATGCGTTGCATGTCTGTAGTTTGGTACAACTTTTTATATATTTTTTACGGTCTTGCTTACTACTGTCTTTTGCTGACAGTGTTATAAAGCTGTAAGGTATATGCTATAATGTGCATGAAAATCTGTTAAATTCATATAGAACTACTTGTACTAGAGTCCAAGGGTGTAGCAAGAAAATTCCATTTTGTACTCACATGATCTTAGTGCTACCCCCTTGGACATCTATCACTTAAAAATAGATGCATCTCTCAAAATATTGCCCTCCAACCAATTAATAAATGTAAGTAACATTTTCGGCTACTTCTAAAATGATTAACTATATTGTTTTTAGATTAACAATATTGCACCTGTTGTTGGACACATTCATTTAGACATTTGAAGACATAATATGGGCTGAAAAAAAGTCATATTGATGTGATACTCAGAAAAAAATGCACTCAGTAGAGTACAAAGAGTATGCTTGGCTACATCCCTGCTAGAGTGCTGTGCTTTTTTGAGCCCAGTACTTCTTGCTCTAGATTAAGTTGAAAAAGTGTGTGGTTTGATGACATAATTTCAGAAAGTACACTGGCTTGAGTGTTGCAAGTATGTAATATCACTGGCCTTCTTCATATTACTTTAAAAAGAATAGGTAATATATTTCAAATGTATTTCAACACATTCTGAAACTGGAGCGCAGACTACTACAGCCCTCTGCTGTCTGGCACTTATGGCAGGATTAAAAAAAAGTCACTGTACGTGCAGATCTTAAAAAAAAAATAAGTACTATGATCTAGAAAGGCTGCTATTCAGTACCTCAGAACAATAACTGTAAATCATCCAGTGCAAAAAATGGTCGCATACCTCGTGCCTGGCTAACAAGTACTGAATCCTCTTCTTACAGCACCAGATCCCTGGCCATAAACTGAAAATCAGGTTTTTAATTCTATATTCAGGTGCTTTTCAAAGCAAAGATAAAAACTCAAAGTATCTGCTTTTTTTCTTTGTCAGTAAGAACATCAGAATGTCTATCATATCTTTCTACAACTTAATATGAGTATTGGCCTCCTGAAATTAATGACCTACACTTGAACTATGATTATTCTAAATTTATCTTGGTTTCTATTCACTCTGCTACTTATGTTCATAGTTTAACCCCAGTTAAACAAGATGCAGTCACTTACTTGTTCCTTAGACACTTGTGAGGTATGTGCCTGTTTTATGGACTGTTGAGTTAGCAATCACAAGCATAATCTTGGAACTACCCAGTTTTAGTAGGTTTCTATTTGGGGATCTAGAACAGTTGTAGTAGAACTACACACCCCAAATTTTGTGTGTCCTTGACTGTATATAAAGACCATGTACATTCACTCTAACTGTACTGAATTACAGAATTTGTGTGTGGGCTTTGGACGATTACAAAGTTGTGATTCCCAAGCTTTGGGTTTATTAGTGGGGCTATAAATGGAGCGCTGTAGAGAACATCAGGGTTTGCTCATGTACGAGTATCTGCAGGCTCATCTGGGGTATCCCTTACAAAGGGTTTAGTCTCCAACCCTAGTGTAAAATGTTCATCTTTCATCTCTCAGAGGTATTAAGAGATGTTTCAAAAAGCAGAATGTTCTCAATGAGTATGCCACAGTTCTTACATGGCTTGAACTATTTTATGTCTGAGGCCTTTAATTTAAAGGTAACTTCTCATAGAGTCGACATACTGCTACCTACACCTAGACTGTGATATGAGCAAAGTGTGCTACCCCCCAACAGCTCCTACACTAATTATGCAGAGTAGGCATTATACAGCTTCAGTTTAGAAATGGGATATTATGATTACTTTTCAGACAGTTAACAAGTAAATACCATTAGAAAAGGAATAATTTATCATAATAAGAAAACGCTCCCAGTGGATGATTTTTAAGGAAAGTATGCTAAATCTTTTTAAACAAGTTCAATTTCAGCTGACATTTTAACAGTTTCCCAAAGCTTTTTAGTTAATGCAGCAAGATACATTTCTTACTATAGTTTTCCTGGTGGTTAGAGAAGGTGAGGAATTTAAGTACTTTAGGATATGATAACTTTCTTGCTATAGCTGTTGAGGTGGTTTGCTAGAGAAAGTGAGGAATTTAACTATTTTAGGATACAGAAAATAAGCATAAGCTCAGAATGTTTGCACTACCTGATTGGTATGGGAGAAAGCTGTGAGTACGGAAGTCTATGTGAAAACTAACATTTCTTATTTGAACGACTATAAGTTACCACTACAGAATTAGATCAACCAGAGAGAGTGCCTGACTTATCATGGCACAATATTCTAAACTCCCAAGCAGTCGATAAAACAGAAGTTAGGCAACAGATAATAGCTTAAATACCCACCTTACACTCAACTTATCAAAACCACTCAATCACCAGTGGTTTAACTTGGATGGGAAATAATCATCTTTATCAATCTAATCCTTTTTGAAACATTTTTATTGGAGTATCACTTGTGACATGGACAAACTTAAATTTATATTAAAGTAATCAAACCATATTAGCAACTGCACACATACAAACATTATACTTCACATATATTGTTATATATAATATAATCAACCCAGGATTACATAACTTATTCAATTTCAATTCCTACCTTGTCTTAAACCTCATTCCTCCTCCAAAACGTGTATTTTTCCCTAAGTTTCCATTTTTTTCTATGTAATTTACTCCAACACTTTTCTGAAGATCCCACTTCCTGTTCTTTTATCTGTTACAATATACAGTAGATCAAATATGTCTAGTTTACACTTTGATTTCCATTTTCTAGTAATTACTTTTTTGGCAGCCACCAGAATTAAACTTAACAAGGCCTTACTAAATCTAGGCAATTCAGATCCTATATCCCACATCAAAAAATAATTTCCTTAGTTATGCTCATTTGTTTGTCCAGCAGTCCTGACAGAATACTCTGCAGGGAATTTTTAAAGTCTGCCAGCTCATTACATTCCTAAAGGATATGCTCCCAGGTACCTCTTTCTTCCAAATTACACCCCAACATTTCCCATCTGCTGAGGTCTGCTTGAGTTATAAAAGTGCCTATGCAAAAACTTCCAGGCAAAACTCCTAAATCTTCCAGACTTTCTTGCTTATTTGAGAGATATACACATGTCCTCCCATTGTTTCTTTGTAATTTGCTTATCTAATCTTTCTTCCCAATCTTTTTTTGGGGTCCTCTAATTGATTCCTACAGTTATCATGCAATAGTTTATATGCCACACTAATTATCCCTTTTTTAAGCAGCTTCTGTTCTAGAGTCAACCAAAAACTAAACCAATGTATGTCTTTCCCTTAGGATTCCCCTATCCCTTTCTCTTTGCATATACTCTGATATCAGTCCCTGATAGAAAAGGCAATTTCTAGCCTGCAGTCCAAATGTCTACTTGGTCTCTTCCCATTCTATCACCTTTTCATCTCTAACTTGCTCTAATACCTTGGTTCCTTTGCCAGCTTCTTCCAGTAAGTTCCAGCCCTGTCCTGCCTATTCTCTGTACCCCTGATTGCAGTAATCCCTATTGGCAGAATCTTTCTCCATTCAAGATTTGGTTTAGTTCTTAGTATACTTTCTACTCCTTTATGAATATAATATTCTGTATGACAGTTCTTATTCTCTTTAAGGAACTGCATCCAAAATCCCACTCTTTCCTTATTTCCTCCTTTTCCACTTAGAATTGTAGCCTTAACTGTGTAGTCCTAAAATATCCCTTCAAATAAGGTAATCCTAAACCTCCTTGTTCTACTAGTAGGATCAACTTATCCCACTTGACTCTTGCCCTCTTCCCCTCACAGAAAAAACCCTTCAACTTTTTATTAATTACTATCCACAACTTCTCTTCTGGTTGATAAAAATATGCTGATGTGTATATAAAACTAAAGGGACTAAATATTTCTACTGCTTGTATATGAAGCTGGATCTGATGGGTCTTTACCGTCTTTAGGTATTACAACCACCACAGCTTTATTCCAGGATGTTAGTTCTTCCTCTCCTTATAAAATACTGTTAAACAAAACCTTCCCGATCCTTATCATTTTCTTCCCCCATAGCTTCCAAACTTCCACCAGAGCACAATCTATACCTGGAGATTTTCCTGCAGATTGGTTATACATCAGCCTCTCTTCCTGTCTTAACTGTAATTGTTAAGCTTCATCTACCTCTAACCTTGGTGCAATTAAGTCTTCCATAAATATTTCCATTTGTGCTTTTCCATGACTTCCCCACTTCTCTGCTTTATACACATTTTCATAACATTTCTGAAATATGTCGTTGAAGGTTGAACATCGACGCTGGCACCTCGGCGTTCGTGAAAATCTACTGCCAATCATTAGCGGACCGGAGTTCCACTGTAGTGACCCCTAACCGGGAAAAGCTGAAAGACAACAACAACCTGTAGTGGAGCTCTGGTTATTTTTCTTGTTATAGGCTCCCTACGTTTAGCAGCAACCCTTTCTATTTTCTGTTGCCTAAGTCACTGTGCCCAAAGTTTTTGTGCTCTGGAGTTACTATCAAAAAATGATGCTTAACACCAATCTTTCTAAACCCATGCATATTATCCAGGTACTACCTTACTTTCTCTGTAGCTCTCTGCAATTATGCCTCTTGTTTTGCGAGATTCTCCTTATTCTGTAATACTTTAACCTTTGTCACTGCTTTCAGTAATTCTTATTACATCTTAATATTTCTTTTTATTTTATTTCTTCCCTATTCTTAAACTCCACTTTCATTTTTATCCCACTCACTAGCTATAACTTCAGGGTTGCTTTCTATCTTCTCTAATAACTCCTGAAAAATTTCCACTACCCATCCTTACATTCCTCTCTTTTTAACATGTAAGTGGGGAATGCCAGTGTCTCATCTTTACTTCATTACCCTGCATTTTATTTTAGTCATTATTGTCACACAGTCTGAAACAGTTAATGGATGTGTGTCAAAGTTTTCAATGTACATACTCCTATGAAATATAATTTCTATCTAGTCTATCCCAAATATTTTCATAAATTCCTTCAGAAATGCACCCTCTTTTCTTGTACTTCCCTTCTATGCACCCCAGATACACCCTCGTGGGTGCAGGACGTTTGGACCCCGCCGATTCGACCCCAATAGATGTTGTACAAATACAAATTTAAAGCATTACTCCTACAAATAACATTTTACATCTATACTCAACCATTTTGGTGACATCCATCCCAACCCAAGACCCCCTACAAAAAACACCCATCACTCCCATCCCCCCTAAATATTTTTTTCCTGCACACTCCTGCTCTATATGAGAGGAAATAGTTTACTTTTATTCAACAGGAATCTCAGAAGCATTTGCACTAAGATATCCAACATCTATCCAAGACAAACCTTAAACTTCTTAGACTTAACTGGTCACAAAAGAGACTTTGCTAAAATCAGGTATAAAAGACGAAGAAATCTTTCTCCCTATGATACTAAATCCACAGAAAGGACAGAAGAATCAAAAAGGAGATGGGAATAGCCATCTTCTACAAAAATACTCTGGAGCTGACCCTCTATCACCACACTTTGCCCAATTTCAAAAATGCTAAAACTCGAATTTTACTCCTCAAAAATGACAATATATAATCTGTATTACAGCCATATACACACCACAAATCAATGTCACTACAGCAGAGGACAGCCTTTCCTGGATAACTCACAACATTCCCCTCAAAACTTTCATACTGGGGGATTTCAACACTGATTGAGAAGTAATACAATATGCAATCTACTATATCAACAACAAAGAAGTGGATGTCTTTGAAATATGCTAACAATGTATGAATAGCCATGGATATATTCAAGAGATATTGGTCAATTTTAACAGCGGACCCAGAAATTGAAGCAGTTGTAGGTACTAGGCCTAATTTTGTGTATAGGAATATGACTAACATTAAAAGGCAGTTATGCTACCCCAGATTTAACAACATGAGCCAAGATAGAGAGGTTAAGACATGTGGTAAATGTAATTTTTGCCAATTTATTGATACGTCAAAACAATATCAGCATCCAGATTTAAACAGAACCTTTTGGTTCAAAGCAAATGGGACATGTGACACAGAGCACATAGTAGATTTGGCTTCCTGTCAAATCTGTCAAGCCTTCTGTGTAGGCAAAACTGATGGAAAATTTAAGCACAGAATTCGGGAACACCTGTTTGACATTCACAAGCAGGCCATGACGAATGCATTAGCCAAGTATGTGAAGAACACCACAGAACAACATAACTTTAAGTTTTTTATGATTGAAAACACTAAGATAGACAGTAGACAAGGTGACGTGAGAAATAGAACAGAAACTAATGAAACCAAATGGATAGTTAGGCTTAGGGCTGACTCTGGGAAGGGTCTGAATGATAAGGTCCCCATTAAGCCTATATTAAAGAGTAGACCCCTAAAACACTAACACATATTCAGTATACTTCTGGGACTGTTATGTTTTACACATGTAGAAAAGGGGGGGGGGGTTGTGAGATACACTCCTTTTTTATATGTATTAAAGGTTTTTAGAGTTGTAACAAACATATATTTTCTATGTACATTGTATATATTTTATGCAGATATACATATTGTTCTGTGTTATGTATTTTTAGAATACTGAAGTGCTTTATGTACATTAGATGTATTTTTATCAGAATACACGGCATCTAACATGCTGTTTTTGATCATGCATTATATGACTTTAAGAGGAGAATGCATGGAGCAGGTGCTTTCAATTAGTGACTGATGGTAATAGTATGTAAGTGGAAGCTCCATTTCAAATATGTATATGTCTGAGGAAGCAGTGGGACACACTGCGAAAGCGCTTACGTTTTATTTTCTGTTCTTTGTCAAATAAATAGTATCTCTGTTGAAGCCAATGGTTGGACTTGCATCCCACTTTTTTGTTGTTGATATATTCTATATTTTTTGGTTTGCAAGCTTTTATCCAGATCTACAAGGAACGTCTTGTCTGGATACAATCTACTATCCCCACAAAGTCTATGTATGGATGGATTTACTCAGCTAATCATGCCCCTCAGCAAAAGTAGTGGCCAGCAATCTACATTAGACTGGATGGATACTAGTCAATGCCAAACAACATAAGCACCTATAGATGCTTACATGACACAATCAGTGATCACTTTCCAAATTTTGCACCCGGACAACAATACCAGTTTAACAAAATAATTGGTATATAGCCAGGACTACAACCAACCTAAGATGAATAAGGAAATTTTTAACGCTAACCTTTCAAAATGTAATTGGAATACATTTTAAAAACATGTCTCTAGATGGTGCTGTTTTTTTTTTTTTTTTTTTTTTTTTAGTTTAATGTTATATTTCTCAACACATTAAATGAGCTAGCCCCTATAAAAAAATAAAATGAAACTCTCATTTCCCTCCTCAAAAATGATCACATGTGGCTGCAAAAGAAGCCAAGAAACATAGACAGAAAGAGAGAAAGTCTGGAAAGTCTGGGTTAATAACAAAACCTAAAATACTCTTACAAAATTTTAGACACCTCCATAACATGACTAAGCACCAAATAGAGCTGATAAAAAAAGCATCCTGGATTCCAATAAACAATCTCTTTCATCTCAGACACCGCCACACCCTCTCCAAATGCAAATACTAACACCAACAGCATTGCCACATAATTTAACATTCATTCTATATAAACAGTTCTTTACTTACTCAAAGACAACTCCTCACCACTTATATCTTTATATACAGCAGAAGACAACTTGTACCTACTTCAACCACTAAAAAACTTCTCACACAAGAGACTCAAGACAACCACCTTTAGCCAGTGACAATGTACCTGCTGAATATATTAAAAATGCAGCAGGTACAACAGCCTATCTGGTCTCTGCTCTAATTAACATCTCTAGTAAGAAAATCATATCCCCACTCTCTGAAAAAACATTCACCATATAAGAAGAAACTCTACATCTCACCAACTGCACACCAATAGCTATATTATCACCTCTATCAAAAGTCCTAGAAAAGTGCATCAACTCTCAACTCCTCAAACATCTCACTGATAAGTTTTATGCCCACAGCACAGCACATAAACAGCTCTCCTTAACTTCACCAATACCATTAACATAAAAATAAATGTGGGCAATCTAGTATCACACCTTTTCCTTGATTAACTCAAGGCATTCAATACTGTCTTCCCACTAGAAGCTACTCATACAAATACCAATTCTTGGACTCACTCATTCCTCTCGCCCTTGCTTTCACAGCTACTAATCAGATAGACAGCAAATTGTAAAATGGCAATAAAATATCTTTCCTTTCCTGTACTTGTAGTTCCTCCAAGATCTGTTTTAGGCCCCAGTTTTTAACGTCTTCATAAATAATCACACCACAACCAAACTCTACACTTATCTGCTTAGTCCCAATGCTTGTACAACTATAAAAAATATGAAGGAGGTCTTTCATCTATGAATCATGGCTCTCAACTGCTAATCTACTCCTAAATCCAAAGAAAATCAAATTAACTAGCTTGTGACATTGACAGATCATGCTAGAGAGACAGATATGTCCCCAAGAGACTGCTGCTTTGCTGGAATAGACTCCCTATTCACGTAAAACAGAGCTCCTCACTAACAAACAAACACACCCAATGTACCAAGGAGTCAAAACCATCTTGATTTTGTTTCTTAGTGTTTGTCTGGGTGCCAGTTTGCCTATTTTTTACGATTATTAGCTCCTCACTAACCCTATTCAAATGCAACCAAGATAATTGGATGGGAGACCGTAAATTCACCCCTGGGGTGGCACCCTTGTCCCTCATGGACAGGGGTAGCCAGTGTTGATCACAGAATTTCTCTGTTTATAAATTTGTTCTTAACTACCCAAAAAAAAGAAGAAAGGGGATACTTGGGATTAACATGGCTGGGCTTGAAAAGGCTCTAGGGCCAGTAGCCTAGTAACCTCCTATGAATCTATAATGATTTTCCTCATACTAAATTAGTAGTCATTACTGTTGATTAAAATAGTAAGTTTGACCAACATCAAACCGTCAAGAAATCCCAGCAGAAACTTGGCACACACTACCTCACAAACACAGCTAGAAAAACTATGAGCTCTTCATACCTCATTCCCTCACTCCTTCAGGCATCACAGATTCTTATGAAACTGTATTGTATCTACAATATAAAATCAGATGCATGCTATAACAAAATAGCTAAATTTGATGCCAACCTCCCCAACAAAACTAATTCACTGTTTAGCACTAAAACAACTAAACTTGTTGATCTATAACATTACCTATCCTATGCACAGCCCTTACAGTGCATAACTGCATCCATAAACCCCAAATTGTCTGACTTTATATTCTACCATGCAACATTAGTCACCAATTTGGAATCTATGCTCAAGTAAAAATGTCTGTTAATTACTACTAACTCAAATTTTTTCTGCAGGGGACTCACTTTATTCTCATTATGTCTCTCAGCTTTGGAATGTCCTTCTACTCCAGTTAAAACACACAGACATACTGAATATCTACAAACATAACTTAATCAATACCTATTCAATACCCAGCTATGTGCATCCTCAGCACCAGGATAGTTTATTCTCAGATCACTAACCCTATACTCTTATCCAGTGGTACAAGGCAAGGATGTCCTCTTTCGCCATACTTGTTTAATCTTTATCTAGAACCGCTACTTCTGTTTATTTCACAAAAAAAACTTTCATCGTATTCCCAGAATCCACAATACAAATCTTATATACTCAGCCTTTGCCGATGACTTAAATATATACTTCCAACTCCCCACTACTGACCTCCCAAAAATACTTAAAGCTATTGATGAGTTCTCGCTAGTTTCAAATTATAACTTAAATTTAAACAAGTCACACATATTTCCCCTCAATCCTATAGGTCATAAAGAATTGTACTTTCCCATGAGTGAGATCAAAATAAACTATCAGATAAAATATCTAGGAATACTATTTACTTCGGACTTCAAAGATATTATAAACAATAACCTACTAAGTACATGGACTAGTATTCAAAATGATATTGATAGATGGAAGAACATCAATATGTCTCTACTATCAAAAGCTAGTGTTGTCAAGATGAATTTTCTACCAAGAATACTCTTTCAATTAAATGTTACTTTTTCAAATATTTCCCAAAACTTCTTCCTTGCCATGGAAAAAGCTATATCAAGATTCTTATGGTATCCCAAATCTACCAGAATTAAATATGGAAAACTTGTACTCGCCAAAGATAAGGGGGGATTGGGGTTGCCTGATTTTAAGCTTTACTATAGTATAATTACTGTCTACAGACTAATACAAATAATAAACTATGACTCATATATAAATACGTGGTCACCCCAGTGGACCAAAATCTGGTATGAACAGTTGAAATCCCTTGGCTACAATATCAAATCCCTACCATTCTTGAATTTAAACCAGACTAGCATATACACAAAGAACCTACACCCACTAATTAAAAACATGATTCTTACAACACAGAAACTATTTAAATCATTGCAATTAGCTGACATGTTGCCCTTATACAACCGTTACACCTAAATCCTAATCTACTAATAAATAATAAACCCATAAATCTAACAAACTACCCCTTGATAAAAGACTAAAAATTATGGGATATAAACCAATGGAAGGACGGGGCAAATGAGACCTTGAACTCAAACTTCCTAAGAAATATAGTATTATCCTTAACCAACTTCACCATCTTATAAATACTAAATTCTCACAAACACACACTGACTTACAGAACATAAATTTAGTTAAATTAATACTTAAAAATCTTGCTATTAAAGGGAAAACAATTTCTAGGAGTTATAAAATTGTAATGAGCGCAAAACATCAGAATTCTTTATTATTTCCAAACTATTGGCAAACGAAAAATCAGTCACTGACTGAAGAAAATAAGAAACTAGCCATAGAAAATACCATCAAATTCATTCCTTTCAAGAAGCTGTTATATACACAAATTATGGTAAATACACAAATTATGGTAAATAACAATCTATGTTATACCTTATCTAAATTAAATAAATTCAATCCTAACTTTTCGCCTATATGTCCCCATTGTCCGGATCAAACAGCTGACATTTTACATGTCATGTGGAACTGTACTAAGATACACAGCTTATGGTGTTCCTTCAGGGTAAGATTAGAGAGGATGGGATATGAAAAATCAACCCTTACATGGGAAACAGCTATATTGCACATTAACATCAATCAACTTCCAAAAATAATTAAAACATGTCTTTATTACGATGTGTGCCCTTATTAAATTCTTTATTACAAAGAACTGTCACCAATTACATGGGAACATTTTAGCAATCTTGCTATCAAATATATCTCATCTCACAAATTAGTTTATTCAAAAACAAAAAACAAATGCTATTACCAAAAATATTGGGGTTACTTACTAGATATAATTCTTGACAAATAAAATTCGCCCACAAATTGACATGGAAATCTAACCTTTTAATAAGAAATGAAATGTAGTATAACCAGCTTTCTTGCATCTTCCCCCTTCTCTTAGTATATGTGTATCTAGATATTTTCCCTAACCATACAATAAATGGTTCAATTTCTATCTTTATTTTCTATATAGACTATCCCCATTCCACTATCCCTTATGAGACCAAATGAACATAAGAATTCTCATACTCTACTTGACGATGTAGTGACTTCTAGTGTATATATTGTATATATGTATAATTTTCTCAGAACGAGATTGTTGTCTGTTTTCTTTGGATATGTATTTGTATTGTTTATTTGTGTTTTTGAGTTATTGTATTGTTGTTATTATTTGGAAAAAAAGAAAACTGAAATAAAGAGATTTTGGAAAAAAAAAAGATCACTTCAAAATACTATAAAGCTTACTACTTTAACCTATACTCTAAAAATATGTCAAATAATACTTAGAAAAATGGGAGTCAGAGACACCAGGCAATCTCTCACAGTATTTTTTCTCTCCTACATCCCTGTAATTTTCCATTTCTTCCTTTCTCATAAATTGCATATATGTTAAGTTTGCCTGCTTAATTGTACGTCTGTTATTTACTAAGTACATATACATATGTATGTGTATGTGTGTGCGCGCGCGCGCGCACACACACACACATATATATGTATGTATATATATATATATATATATATATATATATACACACACACACACACACACACACACACACACACACACACATTAGTTTTTTTGTGTTTTAGCTATCTAGCATGTATTGAATGTATACTTCTGTATGTAACCAAATGTTATTGAATCTGAATATTTCCGATGTAACAATTACTCCTATAGAGCGTTTCTCTTCAGGCCTCTGCTGAAATGGAGCAGTTTTGCCTAGTCAGACTATTCCAGTTAACAATGTTAATAAACAAATATTTTAGTAAATAAACAAATGGCTTTAAGAGAAAAAAAAACAGTATTTTTGAAAATAGTGCTACACCTCCCATGGGATTTTCACACTTCCTGGTGCCCGTCTGGGAAGGACAAGTTTCTAGTGGATGTGGTGTCCTTTTGATGGGCAGAAAGTTTAACACTTCTGGTGCCACAGCACTTTGTAATACATTTGTGGGGTACTGAATTGCAGAAAACTAGTAATCTTCTAGAAGTTTTGCAAAAGGAGAAAATACTTTATATGCCTTCTGAAGATGCTGATGCAGCTCATGAACAAGGCATAAGTTTTTGAGAAGTAATATGCCAAGTGTGTGTGTGTGTGTGTGTGTGTGTGTGTGTGTGTGTGTGTGTGTGCACGTGCGCACGTGTGTGTCAGGTGTATATCTGGGACCCCTTCTGCATCTCTTTGGCTGCTCTGTACACCTGGTCTACATTAGGCATAGTGCACTTGAGCAGCTGGAAAAGCCAAGTGCCTATTACAGATTTTACAAGTTTGTAGATATCAGCTCCTGTAACTAGTCTTGTTATCATATAATAAGATTTGATACTTAGCCTTTCATTGTGCTGGTTCTATATTGCCTCAGTGTCTTTCTACTGTACTGATTTTGGAAACATTAGTATTCAAGCTGTGAACTACATTCGGTGATATAATCCTGCCTCTGCCCTCTACCACATTACATATCTCTTTTGATTTCGTGCATTGTACCTGTCTGTACACGCTATATGCAGTCTCCAATGTATACATTTTACAACTCCACTACAAAAGCTGGACATTAGACTGCCAACAAACATACCCACTCAAAGCAAACTGCCAATGCACACCTGCAAAACACTCAAGGAAAAAAAAAAACTAAAACATTTTTTTCACAAGTATGCACAATTCCCAGCATCCCCTCCATAATATCCTTACTTCTATATACTAACTCCACAGTTACACATCATGGGAGAAAAGAGAAAACATCCATTAAGGCTGAAATATGGCTCACACAACTCTGATCTCGCAGAAGAGACAAAGCAATACAGTCCAGAAACTGTCACTTCTGGGACTTTGCCTAGAAGAAACCTACATTTGAGTAGGTTATACAGCTCCCTGTGCATGCACGTGTATGTATGTGTGGAAATATGTAGCCAGACAACCAGCCTGTTTTTGAAAGGAGGGAGTAAACCAAAGTACCAAGAAATAAGCACCAGCTGGGGAGGACATGCAGACTCTACAAAGACAGGTACCAACAGTCAAAATTAATTCATATTCAGTCCCTTTCATTATATTTATTTTATGCTATGCTTTAACATAGGCTAGATACACACTAGTTAAAAACATCTCTTTTCAGGAATAACCAGGGTAAATGTATCTGGTTAAGTGCCTTGCTCAGAGCCACATGTGTTGATTTGTAAATCATGGCAATTTAATACTGCTCATAACAGTACAATTTTTCATCTTTTATGCTGAGTGAATGAAATATAGTCATTCTAATAAGCCTAATCTGGAAGACTTTTAGGAAAATTATTGCAATTCTTATTATACTTATTAGGAGAGTCCGTGTGCCACTGTTGAACAGAGAATTGTGCTATTTAGGTAATATGTTTACAATTGCTACTTTTTTCTTTCCTGCAGTATTCATAGGTTTATAGGTTAGTACTAGGCTAACTGCCCTTGCAAGCCATTTTAAGTCTAGCCAATTATCCCTTGTGAGACTAAAACCCTGTACCTTGTGTTTGTAAGGCAAACACCTTAACCATTTGGCCACCCTCCCAACCATTGTACTGTTTTTCTTCTTGTTGTATAACTACCTTATTTGAATTGTTCTCATGCTTCTTTGCTTGAACTTCTGTTTTTTATTTGTATTTTTTTTCAAACAACAAGATAAGTTAGACTTTGGACAAGTATACTTTTTATTGTTCCATACCAGTACAGCCAAAGAAATGAATGGACTTTCTAGTCCTAAATAGTTATTATTTTCAGGTAAGTATAGCTCAATAAAGAGAACTAATAATATCTTACATAATCATGTACAGCTTGTAATATAATTTCCAGAGCAAAGGAAAATTATTAAAAAAAAAAAATCTTGTTGAGAGGGGCAGCAGATTTGATGTACTCTTTTTAATAGTCAACATCGCATCTGATAGTCAAGTTCACTCTTATATCAAGGATTTAATTAAAAACATGTGTAGCTTGACTCCATTCTGTGTAGCACAATAACCAAAGGAATCTTGCCATCTTCCTTAACAATCAGCTTAGTTGCTAAAGTCTCAGTTCTCAGTTCTTCTTGAGGCAGTTGACTGTGGACCTTCTGCATATCCTCAGAGACTGTTCTCATTTTCTGTCCCATCTTCCCTTTTACCTACATCTTAATGTTCTTTACAGTAAGTAGATATCCTTCCTATCTGCTTGACAGAAGTCCAGATCAAATGGATAAAACACTGACCACACACCAGGTGACCTGAATTCAAGTAAAGGCTCAAGCATCAGTTGGAACTGGTGCAGGATGTAGAGAAATGACAAGGCATTCCATGCTTGCCTTTAATAGAGGAGGTAATGGGGATGTGCTAGAGGCATGTAGCTGATGTCACAAGCAACAGTGGTGCTACCAGTGCTGTAAATAAGTGCTAGTACTGCAGTATGTGGGCAGGCAAGCACAGTCCCACCACTGTGGAGTGATGGCACTTCCCTTCTGATGGCAATGCACTCCAACTTAGGTGATGTTAGCCCTGCACATAAGGAGAGTTAGGGTTCAAGATAAAATTCCAACTAGCCACAGTATGACAGGCCTGCCTTCTCAACTCCTCTCCCCTTAACTCACTTGTGAAGGCACTGAAAGCTGGACAGTCATGGACAGTCATGGTGAAGGGACATGTCTGGGGTGTCCTCCAAGAAACAATAGCCCTAGGGAGAGATGGAGCTGTGGGAGAAGACTGGAATCTAAGGTCATAGGCACCTGGAGAAACAAAAAGATACACTTAAGGGCAGACACAAAAGTATTTGCTTATGAACAGAGAGCATGGGAGTGGGGTGCATATTATGCATCATCTGCAATTTGGATTATGCCAATAATTTGCAAAACCAGCTGTCCTGCTCTTTATGGAGGCAGATAAATGCAGTTAGTTCCACTCTGTTAAACTTTGAGTCAGAGAATTTAAAAAAAAAAAAGCTACCTTTTGCCATCCTCTGTAGAACAAGAACTGACAACTTATAACATTATCTTGGCTAATTCATGCATATGCGATGTTCATAGGTTAGTACTAGGCTAACTTCCCTTGTGGGCCATTTTAAGCCTAGGCAATTACCCAATGTGAGAATCAAACCCTGCATCTTGTGTCTGCAAGGTAAACACCTTAACCATTATGCCAACCTCCCACCCAGTGGTCTCCACTGCAGTACTAGACCCCGAAGGGTAATACCTACTACACTTAATCTCTCTTCTTAATTACCCACGTATGCGTTGCATGTCTGTAGTTTGGTACAACTTTTTATATATTTTTTACGGTCTTGCTTACTACTGTCTTTTGCTGACAGTGTTATAAAGCTGTAAGGTATATGCTATAATGTGCATGAAAATCTGTTAAATTCATATAGAACTATTTGTACTAGAGTCCAAGGGTGTAGCAAGAAAATTCCATTTTGTACTCACATGATCTTAGTGCTACCCCCTTGGACATCTATCACTTAAAAATAGATGCATCTCTCAAAATATTGCCCTCCAACCAATTAATAAATGTAAGTAACATTTTCGGCTACTTCTAAAATGATTAACTATATTGTTTTTAGATTAACAATATTGCACCTGTTGTTGGACACATTCATTTAGACATTTGAAGACATAATATGGGCTGAAAAAAAGTCATATTGATGTGATACTCAGACAAAAATGCACTCAGTGGAGTACAAAGAGTATGCTTGGCTACATCCCTGCTAGAGTGCTGTGCTTTTTTGAGCCCAGTACTTCTTGCTCTAGATTAAGTTGAAAATGTGTGTGGTTTGATGACATAATTTCAAAAAGTACACTGGCTTGAGTGTTGCAAATATGTAACATCACTGGCCTTCTTCATATTACTTTAAAAAGAATAGGTAATATATTTCAAATGTATTTCAACACATTCTGAAACTGGAGCGCAGACTACTACAGCCCTCTGCTGTCTGGCACTTATGGCAGGATTAAAAAAAAGTCACTGTACGTGCAGATCTTAAAAAAAAAATAAGTACTATGGATCTAGAAAGGCTGCTATTCAGTACCTCAGAACAATAACTATAAATCATCCAGTGCAAAAAATGGTCGCATACCTCGTGCCTGGCTAACAAGTACTGAATCCTCTTCTTACAGCACCAGATCCCTGGCCATAAACTGAAAATCAGGTTTTTAATTCTATATTCAGGTGCTTTTCAAAGCAAGGATAAAAACTCAAAGTATCTGCTTTTTTTACTCTGTAAAGGCTTGCAGCTGAGGCGCTAGGAGAGGAGAGACAAAAAGGTTTGCTGTTTTCACTGGTCTTTTGTGTGGTTTCAGAATTATCTGCTTTTTTTCTTTGTCAGTAAGAACATCAGAATGTCTATCATATCTTTCTACAACTTAATATGAGTATTGGCCTCCTGAAATTAATGACCTACACTTGAACTATGATTATTCTACATTTATCTTGGTTTCTATTCATTCTGCTACTTATGTTCATAGTTTAACCCCAGTTAAACAAGATGCAGTCACTTACTTGTTCCTTAGACACTTGTGAGGTATGTGCCTGTTTTATGGACTGTTGAGTTAGCAATCACAAGCATAATCTTGGAACTACCCAGTTTTAGTAGGTTTCTATTTGGGGATCTATAACAGTTGTAGTAGAACTACACACCCCAAATTTTGTGTGTCCTTGACTGAATATAAAGACCATGTACATTCACTCTAACTGTACTGAATTACAGAATTTGTGTGTGGGCTTTGGACAATTACAAAGTTGTGATTCCCAAGCTTTGGGTTTATTAGTGGGGTTATAAATGGAGCGCTGTAGAGAACATCAGGGTTTGCTCATGTACGAGTATCTGCAGGCTCATCTGGGGTATCCCTTACAAAGGGTTTAGTCTCCAACCCTAGTGTAAAATGTTCATCTTTCATCTCTCAGAGGTGTTAAGAGAAGTTTCAAAAAGCAGATTGTTCTCAATGAGTATGCCACAGTTCCTACATGGCTTGAACTATTTTACATCTGAGGCCTTTAATTTAAAGGTAACTTCTCATAGAGTCAACATACTGCTACCTACACCTAGACTGTGATATGAGAAAAGTGTGCTACCCCCCAACAGCCCCTACACTAATTATGCGGAGTAGGCATTATACAGCTTCAGTTTAGAAATGGGATATTAGGATTACTTTTCAGACAGTTAACAAGTAAATACCATTAGAAAAGGAATAATTTATACCAGTGGATGATTTTTAAGGAAAGTATGCTGAATCTTTTTAAACAAGTTCAATTTCAGCTGACATTTTAACAGTTTCCCAAAGCGTTTTAGTTAATGCAGCAAGATACATTTCTTACTATAGTTTTCCTGGTGGTTAGAGAAGGGGGGGAATTTAAGTACTTTAGGATATGATAACTTTCTTGCTATAGCTGTTGAGGAGGTTTGCTAGAGAAAGTGAGGAATTTAACTATTTTAGGATACAGAAAATAAGCATAAGCTCAGAATGTTTGCACTACCTGACTGGTATGGGAGAAAGCTGTGAGTAGTACGGAAGTCTATGTGAAAACTAACATTTCTTATTTGAACGACTATAAGTTACCACTACAGAATTAGATCAACCAGAGAGAGTGCCTGACTTATCATGGCACAATATTCTATACTCCTAACCAGTCGATAAAACAGAAGTTAGGCAACAGATAATAGCTTAAATACCCACCTTACACTCAACTTATCAAAACCACTCAATCACCAGTGGTTTAACTTGGATGGGAAATAATCATCTTTATCAATCTAATCCTTTTTGAAACATTTTTATTGGAGTATCACTTGTGACATGGACAAACTTAAATTTATATTAAAGTAATCAAACCATATTAGCAAGTGCACACATATAAACATTATACTTCACATATATTGTTATATATAATATAATCAACCCAGGATTACATAACTTATTCATTTTCAGTTCCTACCTTGTCTTAAACCTCATTCCTCCTCCAAAACGTGTATTTTTCCCCAAGTTTCCATTTTTTTCTATGTAATTTACTCCAACACTTTTCTGAAGATCCCACTTCCTGTTCTTTTATCTGTTACAATATACAGTAGATCAAATATGGCGAGTTTACACTTTGATTTCCATTTTCTAGTAATTACTTTTTTGACAGCCACCAGAATTAAACTTAACAAGGCCTTAGTAAATCTAGGCAATTCAGATCTTATATCCCACATCAAAAAATAATTTCCTTAGTTATGCTCATTTGTTTGTCCAGCAGTCCTGACAGAATACTCTGCAGGGAATTTTTAAAGTCTGCCAGCTCATTACATTCCTAAAGGATATGCTCCCAGGTACCTCTTTCTTCCAAATTACACCCCAACATTTCCCATCTGCTGAGATCTGCTTGAGTTATAAAAGTGCCTATGCAAAAACTTTCAGGCAAAACACCTAAATCTTCCAGACTTTGTTGCTTATTTGAGATATATACACATGTCCTCCCATTGTTTCTTTGCAATTTGCTTATCTAATCTTTCTTCCCAATCTTTTTTTGGGGTCCTCTAATTGATTCCTACAGTTATCATGCAATAGTTTATATGCCACACTAATTATCCCTTTTTTAGGCAGCTTCTGTTCTAGAGTCAACCAAAAACTAAACCAATGTATGTCTTTCCCTTAGGATTCCCCTATCCCTTTCTCTTTGCATATACTCTGATATGAGTCCCTGATAGAAAAGGCAATCTCTAGCCTGCAGTCCAAATGTCTACTTGGTCTCTTCCCATTCTATCACCTTTTCATCTCTAACTTGCTCTAATACCTTGGTTCCTTTGCCAGCTTCTTCCAGTAAGTTCCAGCCCTGTCTTGCCTATTCTCTGTACCCCTGATTGCAGTAATCCCTATTGGCAGAATCTCCTTTCTCCATTCCAGAGTTGGTTTAGTTCTTAGTATACTTTCCACTCCTTTATGAATATAATATTCTGTATGACAGTTCGTATTCTCTGTAAGGATCTGCATCCAAAATCCCACTCTTTCCTTATTTCCTCCTTTTCCACTTAGAATTGTAGCCTTAACTGTGTAATCCTAAAATATCCCTTCAAATAAGGTAATCCTAAACCTCCTTGTTCTACTAGCAGGATCAACTTATCCCACTTGACTCTTGCAATCTTCCCCTCACAGAAAAAAACCTTCAACTTTTTATTAATTACTATCCACAACTTCTCTTCTGGTTGATAAAACTATGCTGATGTGTATATAAAACTAAACGGACTAAATATTTCTACTGCTTGTATATGAAGCTGGATCTGATGGGTCTTTACCATCTTTAGGTATTGCAACCACCACAGCTTTATTCCAGGATGTTAGTTCTTCCTCTCCTTATAAATTACTGTTAAACAAAACCTTCCCGATCCTTATCATTTTCTTCCCTCATAGCTTCCAAACTTCCACCAGACCACAATCTATACCTGGAGATTTTCCTGCAGATTGGTTATACATCAGCCTCTCTTCCTGTCTTAACTGTAATTGTTAAGCTTCATCTACCTCTAACCTTGGCGCAATTAAGTCTTCCATAAATATTTCCATTTGTGCTTTTCCGTGACTTCCCCACTTCCCTGCTTTATACACATTTTCATAACATTTCTGAAATATGTCGTTGAAGGTTGAACATCGAAGCTGGCACCTCGGCGTTCGTGAAAATCTACTGCCAATCATTAGCGGACCGGAGTTCCACTGTGGCGACCCCTAACCGGGAAAAGCCGAAAGACAACAACAACCTGTAGTGGAGCTCTGGTTATTTTTCTTGTTATAGGCTCCCTATGTTTAGCAGCAACCCTTTCTATTTTCTGTTGCCTAAGTCGCTGTGCCCAAAGTTTTTGTGCTCTGGAGTTACTATCAAAAAATGATGCTTAACATCAATCTTTCTAAACTCATGCATATTATCCAGGTACTACCTTACTTTCTCTGTAGCTCTCTGCAATTATGCCTCTTGTTTTGTGAGATTCTCCTTATTCTGTAATACTTTAACCTTTGTCACTGCTTTCAATAATTCTTATTACATCTTAATATTTCTTTTTCTTTTATTTCTTCCCTATTCTTAAACTCCACTTTCATTTTTATCCCACTCACTAGCTATAACTTCAGGGGTGCTTTCTATCTTCTCTAATAACTCCTGAATAATTTCCACTACCCATCCTTACATTCCTCTCTTTTTAACATGTAGGTGGGGAATGCCAGTGTCTCATCTTTACTTCATTACCCTGCATTTTATTTTAGTCATTATTGGCACACAGTCTGAAACAGTTAATGGATGTGTGTCAAAGTTTTCAATGTACATACTCGTATGAAATATAATTTCTATCTAGTCTATCCCAAATATTTTCATAAATTCCTTCAGAAATGCACCCTCTTATCTTGTATTTCCCTTTATGCACCCCAGATACACCCTCGTGGGTACAGGACGTTTGGACCCCGCCGATTCGACCCCGGACAGTCGGACCCCAGCAAAAAATGTAACATAAGTGAAATTGAAGCACATCAAAGCAAAAAAATAGAAATGAAAGACTGTCTAAACATTCTTAAAATTGGTTTAGTAAGTATTTCTTTTCTATTTAGGTGCTTCTACACTTATTTTAAACTAAGTGCAAAATGGAACTTTAATTATATATACAAAAACAGTAAGTGCCAAAAAAAGTTTGCTGACTAATCCGGAAGTTCATGGCATTAACTAGTCCGGAGTTTCCGTATAACATTAACGTCATTGTTACATAAAAATAAAGAAAATTAGTGATAAAACAACAAGGATTAAAAATAAATTATATTTAAAAATGAAAACATAATGGGCAGTCATTTTGACAGATGTCTGCTTTGATGTTCTGTTTGTTTCCCTGCTGAAATTAATGGGCTGTGAGTGTAAGCTGTAGAGGCAGTGAGCACTGTGATAGTGAAATGGATGTTTGGCCCCAGAATTGCACTTCTAAGCTTTGAACTACTTGTTGATACTTTTTACAAATAAATTCTTGAGTCCTTAAAAACAGTGTTTTACTTAGGAATGTTTGTGCACCGTAGATGGATTAGACTGTATTGTGTGTAGGTTTGTCTTTGCACTCTGCAATCAAGTCAAGTCCTCTGCAGCACTACACACTATCAATGTTGCTGGAAATCAAGAGTGTTTGCATTTACTCATACATCCATATCCACTTTCCTGAGGTTCTGATGTGCTTTGATGGCAGACGGTGTGAAATGGTGAAAATTGCATGTTGCTGCTTGAGCTTTGGTGGTAGTATAAATGTTCAAGATGAAGAAGGCATATTAACCTGAATAAAAAATTGATTTCATTTAATTTTAAAGCAATTATTTATAGTAGATATAGATTAGTTAACATATCAACATAATATAAAATAAAATATATATATATTTAATTGATGGAAAACATATGTCAAAGTATGTTATAAAGTAACAATAGTCATAATATGTTAAAACATAACACTAGTTATTATATATTAAAGATTTAAATGTTATATTTATACTAACCAATGTAATAATTAAATAAAATAAAAATATTAATAAAAAATATATTTACAATGAAAAATTAACAGTGTTATTACTGAATAATTGATTAATTACTAACATAATGATAAAGTACTTAAAAGAATATATTTGGGGTCAAACAGTCCACTAAACAATCACATATACAATACATATAAATTTATACATGAAATTGTATAGAAATGCATTGGGGTCAAACAGTCTGCGGTCAAATAGTCCTGCTTCTACCCTCGTTGTAAATATTCCATTTCCTACCTATAAGTAATATTCTCTGCTGAAAGCAGATTATTTCTCCCAAAATTTTTTGAAAGCAAGATAAAAGCAGTTTTATTCGGAATATAAATACATGCCAGCATAATCCTCATCCTTTGCCAGTAGCACCTTACTACCACAAATCTGCCATTATTATTTTTTTCCCATCCTCAATCACTATCGGAACTACTCTAGCAATTATTATAATTACTCCTTTTGCCCATGATATTCTACTGAATATCCATCCGGAAATCCTTTTTTTTTTTTATCATGTCAATCTAATCCTTGACCTCCCATGATGAAGTGGAAAATTACTGCCTTCTTTCCTAGCAGTCCACTCAGCACATGAAGAAATTTATGCTTAAAAGTGCAAAACCCATCGATGAAAACATTTAGGTGTAACTAGACTCTAATCAGTAGAGTCATGGACTATTTCCCCACAGCTTCCTCAGATGGGCTCATTTCTTTTCCACTTCTGCAGAAAGCATGTTTATGAGCATCTTCAGTCTGCTGCCACTCTTATCAATGTCAGGATGTGCTTTCTTCCTGATGCACTAAATTCTGTTTTGTTAACCAATTGCATCCAGCTGGAAAGACTGTTTAATGCAGTGACCCTGGGGAGATTCAACTATTACAGATTTGCTGCATTCACTTATCATGCTTAGAAATCCAGTAGATTACTCACAAAGAGGCAGACAAAAAAAGAAGGATGCAGAAACTGGGCACTTCTTGTAAAAGGAAACTTGAAGAGGACCTGAAGTGCTGTGGCACAAAGTTTTTTGGCGTTTGAATTGTTAAGATGTATATGGGTTGCCTTCAGTATCAACTTTTCAATGTCTTTGATCTATGACATACTGTAAATTAAGGCATAAAAAACTTCCACTCCCATTACCTGGGGCTCAGTGAAAGTTTAATAGTACCCACTCTGTTTCAAGTCAACTTTCTACCTGTATCTTAAATGCCTCAATCATTTCATATTCACTGGTTTGTTTCCTATACCGTTGTCTGGCCCTAACACTGGTATGACTGTATCATCAACCAGTATAAATAGTCTCAATTTACTAATGGTTAGAGAGTTCAAGAAAGTTTTGCTAACAACTATCATTAGCAAGCAGATCACCTAAATCATTTAAAAAAATGAAAAACAGAAAGCCATAATTCAGCTCACCCAATATAACCATCCCAAATTAAATGTTTCAAATGCAAAATAAAATATGCAGAGAGAATATCAATCACAGGCAGTTTAATCTGCCAGTGTTGGCCAGCAAATGGCAGTGGTAAAATTACAAAGCAATTTCTTTCTGCTTCCTGTCTGTGTCAGTAATCTGCCCTTGACTTTCCTTAAAATATGACATGTTGTCTTTCTGACATTGCTCACTAAGGCATATTACACTGTCTTTCTGGCAGCACTCGCTGAGTGCCTTACAACTTTGAATTATGATCAGGTGTCCAATCATAACCCTTTATTATGTGTTCTCAACATGGATTGCAGCATTCACCTCAAGAGCAAATTTCTTGGCATATGTGTCTCGAACACATAATAAACCAGTTAAGAGTAGAGACTCAATCATAATACTCACAACTAGTAGTGATTCACCTAGTTTATACCTGAAACATACAATATGTGGAATTGAGACTTATGGTCACCAGAAGCGTAGCTGGCTGAACCGAAATCCTGTGTAGACCCCTCCAACTAGCACCCCCCTGAAGCTTTTCAAGTGAAGAGCAAAAAATAAAGTCCATTCTTTCTACCGACAAACCAACCAGGTGGTCAGATACACGACACACCCTCCCCTCCCTCCTACCCCAGCCATTCAGGTCCCATTTCTGTGCCTTATCTCCAGTTCTCCTTTTGTCTCTTACATTTTAGTAAAAAAAAAAATCATATTTTCTTTTAATATGCAGCAAACAGATGCTACCATTTATACACTGAACGAAGGGCTACAGAGCTCACTGGATAGATTATAAGTGATATATAATGTTTGCAACTACAGTTGTTTCAGTGGTGTCTGTGACGTATAATGTTTGCAATTAAAGTGGTGTCAATGTTGTTTGTTTTTCATTTATATAAATGTGAGATTGAGTGTCATACGTGATAATTTAATAAAGATGTGATACGGCGGTAGCGTTGTTACCTCACAGCAAGAGGTTCTCCCGTTCGATTCTTAGCTCGGCTTGGGAGTGGCTTCTGTGTGGAGTCTGCATGTCCTCCCTGCGGTTGGGCAGCGTTCGAGAGACAGGCATGCGCAAATGGGCATGCCTTCGTTGAAGGTTGGGTGTCGAGCTGGCACCTTGGTGTTTCGTGAAAATCTACTGCCAATCATTAGCGGACTGGAGTTCCGCTGTGGCGACCCCTTACCTGGAAAAGCCGAAAGACAAACAACAACAACATTGAAAATAAAAAGAAAAAAAAAAAAGATTTTTTTGACATTTAAACTGTAGCAAATTCCTTGCTACAAATGTAGCAAACAGTCGTTACAGTTTATACCCTGCACTGAGTGTAACAACACTCAGGTTTTAGTTATTTTTTTTTTATGTTCAAACTGTAGCAAACTGCTTGCTACAATACAGCAAGCAGTTGCCACAGTTTAGACCACATAGGGAGCACTACAGCACTCATGTTTGACCGCAAATGTAATATTGCCTTTTAAAAGCCGATATTGCACTAAAGAGTGATCAGGATGATGGATGGTCAAATCCCGACCATGCACACTAACACTGTGCGCCTGCGGCAATTGCCCCTTTTGCTCAATCCTAGCTAAGCTACTGATGGTCACAATCATATAAATAACAGCTGCTCAGTGGTTTAAACCTTTCATTTTTCAAATCAATGTATTTCTTGTAGGACACATTTGACACACCAGAAAGAATAAATCTTGAGAGCATGCAAGACATTGCCACATTCTGTTAATACAATAATTAAAAAAAAAATACACAGTGACTCAAGACAACTGTTATAAAATTTTCAGCAAAGACACTATGAGGTGGGAGGCTGATTTACTACTGTTGGCAAAGTTGGCAGGGAGACAAAATGCACTACAAAAGTCTGTTCATAACCCCCACACACACACACACACACACACACACACACACACACACACACACACACACACACACACACACACGATAAAGAAATCACAAATATTCTAATCTACTGAATGCAGGTACGTATTACAGGGATGTATTTATATCAAGTGTGCATAGCACCTGCAGACTGCTGCAAACACATGCCCATTTATGGCCAGCTTTTTTGTTTACCAGAGGCCAGCAAAAACAAATAAGATTAATTATTTTTTTTTTTAATCTACAAGCTTAGGCATATTTTGTATGGCTGCTGTATCACTCTTAGTTTTCACCTCGTCTCCAAGTTCTGGGACCAACTGCTGGCAGAAGGCCTCTACCTATTATAAGAGGTGATAAGAAAAGCCTTATCTCATTCCAAAAGATAAAGGTCACAATGCTAGCGGGATTCAGCAAGTGCAGCCATATGAGACACAATATGTTATAATTCTAATTTTTAGCAACATAAAACACTGCAGAAGAAACTGAGACAGCAAGTGCCCACTTGTGCCCAGTGAGCATGACCTCTTTCTCCACATACCACTGTGGTAAGGGTTAATTGTACTAGGCGTACTTGCTTATTATTCACTATTCATCCTCCAGTACTCATCCAGTACTTAACTTTTATTTTATTTTATTTATTTTACATTTGTTAACTGGGAAATTCCGATTGGATCAGGTCCATTTTCAGCGGAGGCCCGGGGAGAAAAGCTCCAGCATCAAGTTATACAAATACAGTACATCCAGCATAATACACAAAACAGGTTACATCATGTATGCTGAGCACAGTACTATAACAAGAAATTAATAAAAACACTCCAGGTAAAAGAAGATATAGAACATAGGTAAAAGACAATGTCAGTTACAGTACATCCAGCATAATACACGCAACATGTTTTATCATATATGCTGAGCATAGTAATATAACAAGAAATTAATAAAACACTCCAGGTAAAAGAAGATATAGAACATGGGTAAAAAGACAATGTCAGTTATACTTTGGTAAGAGAAGAAAATATATCAAGTAAGATTCTACAGTTAAAAGTACCCTTTCAGATGACCAAGCCTACAGGGGATCAGAAATCCAGCATGTGATCAGAGAGGAGTTTGGGGAGTTAATAGTATGGGTAGGGTTATGTGATACAACGGCATAGCCAGGTACTAAGAAGGTGCGATTTGAGGGAGTTTTTGAATATGGATGTGGAGGGGGCAGTGGACATGGATAGGGGAAGAGAGTTCCAACTTCTGGCAACGGTGTGGGAGTAGAGTGTTTTCCCTGCATTATTGTTGGCCTTGGTGATGGAGAGGAGAGATTTTTCACTGGATCTTAGGTACTGGTTTGCAGTACAGACAGTAAGTAGGTTGGATAATGAGGGTTTTTTCAGGATATTTGAGAATATTGTAGGCTGTGCCCAGCTGGTGATAGTTAAGTAGCTGTGGTAGCTCAAGCAGTTTTAGTTATTTTAGTGCAGCACAGTGATGGGTTCTATAGGTTGAGTTAGCAGCAAACTTGGCTATTTTATTGTAGCATGATTCTAGTTTGTCTAGGTCTCTTGTCTGATTTGGGTAAAGATTGGTGCTGCATATACAGTTGAGAGGAGGTGGATTTGTGCAAGAGTGACTCTTGCTTTTTGTGAGAGAAAGGACTTATGCCTGTATAGGGAGCCTATTTTTTTGTGTACTAGTTTTATAGTATGTGAGATCTGAACATCAAAGTGGAGATTATTGTCTATTTCACTGCCCAGAAGTTTGGTGTGGTTAGAAGGGGAGATGGTGGTGCCGTCCTTACATGTTATAGTAAAGGAGAGTTTTTTTTTTTGTTTTATCTATTAGGGGTAAATAGTAGCAGTTTTGTCTTTTTGGGATTTAGAATTAGTTGGATACCTGATATCCATTTTTCTACTGAGTTAAATGTATCTTGAGTGAGTGTATGTAGGCTGGTGGGAGATGAGGCATAGCAGATCAGGGTTGAATCATCCACATATTGTATAAGTGTGGCATGTTGCGTAGCGCTATTGAGGTTATTTGCGAAAATAGAGAAGAATAGCGGGCCCAGTATAGAGCCCTGTAGGACTCCTATGGTGGTTGGAAGTTGTGTAGACAGAGTTCCTTTCCACTGGACTGATTGTTGCCTGTCAGACAAGTAGCTTCTGATCTAGGCTATAGTAGAGGAGGTGAAGGATAATGATGTTAGTGAGTCTAGTAGAATGGAGTGAGACCATATCAAATGCTTTTGAGAGTTCTAGGAAAATGGCTGATGCATATTTGTTATCATTCCTGTGAAGGTTTATATAATTAGTGTAGGACAGAAGGCTGTGGTAGTGCTGTGATGTGGACGGAAACCGTCTTGTGTGGTAGATAGTAGATTGTGTGTGTTAAGAAATGTCATCACTTGCAAGTGGATGCATTTCTCAAGAATTTTGGATAAGGGGCAAAGGATGGCAATAGGTCGATAGTTGGGAGAATTCGTAAGAATTACCTCCTTTATGGAGAGGAATGATTTGAGATACTTTCCAGAGTTTGGGTATGTAGGATTCTAGTATGGAGCGGTTGATAAGGATGGAGACAGGATATGATAGGGAGTCACTAGCCATTTTTAGGTATGCAGCAGGTATGTTATCAGCTGCCGGTGTGGTTGGTTTTAGTTTTAGGAGGAGTTTTTTGATAGCTGAGGTGGGCACTGGTGATAGGCTGAAAGAGGGGGGGGGTGTGGGATAGGTTAGGTTGTGACTGAGGTAAACTGTTTTTGGTTATTTGACTGGACAGGGCTAAGATGGATTTAGTAAAATGGTTATTAAATTGAGAAGCTATGTCTAGGGTATTGTTAGTAGAGCTCGGTGCTGTAGCTGTGGTTTTGCCTGGCTTTAGTAGGGAGTTAATGGCATGCTGGAATTTTTGTGGATTATCTGAATATTTCCTTTGGGCACTATGAAAATAGTTTTGTCTGTTTATTTTGGATTCAGCCTTGGTCTTGTTTCTAAGCCGTTGATAGTATTGCCTGGAGCTACGGGTTTTGTCAGTTTTCCATATTTTCCAGGCTTTATCTCTAGCTTTTAGTAAGGCTCTGGTGTCCCTATTTAGCCAGGGTGCGTAGTTGGGCTTTAACTCTGATCTTTCTGTTGGGAGCTAGACTGTTAAGGATGTTAGAGAAGGTAGTACTGAAATAGTCTACTGTCTGGTCTAACCCAAGTGTCCGTAGTGGTTCACAGTTGCAGTGGCATAGGGCAGTATTTAGGTATCATGGGGTAAGGTTACGGTCATCTTGTACAAATTTGTAGACTACTGGTTTGGGGTGATTGGAGTGTTTGTGGAGTAGGAAGGTGAGGAGATGATCACTTAGGTCATCTGGGAGACAGCCTATTGTATAGTTTTGTTTGGGATAGTTGGTTAGTGTCCAGTCCAGTATGGATTCACTCTTTGTTTTCTCATCTATTCTAGTTGGTTTTTCAATTAGTTGACAGAACCCATATAGATTGATATCTGTAGAGGGGCTGCTGGAGTTACAGGCTGCCCAGTCAGTGTTAAGGTCTCCTAGCAGGATTGTTTCCTGAGATAGATTGTCCTTTGTCCATTATAGGATGTCTAATATTAAGAGTGAGTTGTTGCCTGGAGGTATGTAGCAGCATATTATATTGATCTTCTTGGTGTTTCTTATGGATAGGACAGAAAATAGGATTTCAGCATTTTAAAAAGTGGGTGGTGTGGTGTGCAGGAGCTGGAGGTTAAGGGTGTTTTTAAAGATAATGGCTACTCCTCCTCCTTTCCTGTTTGTTCTATCAGATCTAAGTGTATTATACCGTGGGGAGGGTGAGAAAGTCTTCATCTTGGATACTGGGTTAAAGCCAGGTCTCTGTAATGGTGAGTATATCAGGGTTGTAGTGGGCTATGAATGCATGTAGGTCTGTTAGCTTGTTGGTAATACTTCTTGTATTGAGATTTAGGATTAGCAGGTCAGATGTTTGTCTGGCTGACAGGGGACCTGGATTTGGGTGAATGTCACCAGAGGTTAGCAGAGTTTTTGGGAGTGTCAGTATGTGTTTTGTACTATTAATTGTTTGTGAGCTCGGTCTATGAGAGTTTTTCTTAGTGTGGTAAGATGGTATAATTTTTGTTAGTGAGTAATATGTAGTTGTTAGATTTATGATTGTAGGGCAGATGTAGAAGTGTGAGTGGGTTTGAGAGGGTGGGCTAGTATGGGTAGTGTGATAGGAGTAGTTGTGCAGCGGTTGGTCTGTTTGTAAAGATGTCTCAAGTCTTCAACTTTAACTTCAAGTCTCTTACTCTTCAAATGACGCACTTGTATTTTTTTAGCATTCCATTGTTATCTTTCAATTTTACTCCAGTTTCTCTCTTTATTTATTCATAACATCTTGCAAATTAATCTACCATTTGAAATGAACGTGGTCAGATACCCAAATCAGATTATGCAGATATCAATGACAGAAGACACATTTCTGCGCCATCCATCCACAATCTTTTTCCTATTTCTGCACAGGGTTACTAAACACAAACATTTTACTGGCCTACTGTGCAAAATTAGCAAAAAGGTCTTGCTGAAATCTAATTAGATCACATACAGAAAAGACACCTCTTTGAGTTCATTAACATAGCTAATGTAATAATCAGACCTGACAAGAACTGCTGGCTGTAAAAGCCATTGACTCATATTGGTCAACATCCTAAATTTTCTTTACTCCATAGTAACTTTAATTTTTACACTGTTGAAGAACAGTTTATAGGTTATAATTAACCCTGGTTGTTGTAGTCACAAAAATACTAGATAAATACTGGCTATGCTGATGAGAGGAATAAAGGTGTTCTTGTACAGAAACTTTAAGACTCTGGATGGACAGGTGTGCCACCCAGCAGTTCAGCACAGAAAATGAATGCTATGAGCTGATATCATGCTTCATATCTAGCACTCTGCACATGATTAAGGCTATGATGAGCTGTCAACATATTATTTCATGTAGTCTAGCGTTTGTTTAATTTAGCCTCCATTTGCCTACCGTGTGATTTTGAGTAAGTCACTCAGACAGGGCTCCTGGGTCATCCTGAAAACGGGCATATATCCAATCGGCTTACTCAGTTAACAAGTGCTTTTGGTTCACCTAAAAAGTGGCAGTTGTGCCTGATGGGTTTACATGGTTAAACTATACTACAAAAGACAGAGATGCCAGATTCTCCTATATGAAAATATGAAGGAAAAAGCAGAGTTAATGTAACCCAAGCCTATGCAGGTGAGGTGAACTCCCAATGCTTTGTTGCTAGGGTTGTGCATGTTAATAAAGGTTTTGGATATGCAAGCAAGTTCAAATGGATCAATTTTTTTGTAAAAGTGTTACCAGAAGACAAGGTTTAACAGAAAGCCTGCAGGATAGCAGTGTCAGCTCATATGCTAAAGGGAGTAGAATAGTTTAACACAAACATCGAGTTATTGAAGTACAATCATCTGTGCAAAAAGACATTTTGGGATGGTACAGAGTAAGCTGAAGCTCTTCACACTCTGGCTATGCTGAGATTAGTTCTTTTGAACCCCCCATCCTTTAATATTGACATAATTTCTATAACACTCAGTATCAGCCTTACCTGTAATGTGACTGGTGCTTCTCTGTTGTACAAGTCATCTTCTCCAAACCAGGAAAGCCTCTGGCCAGCAGATCGACGGAGGCGAAAACTGAACTGGGTATCTCCCAGGCAACCTGAAAAGAACAAATCACTGTTACTCCAAAAAGTCTATGCATTCCGCAATTAGTGTTTCTCCTGGATTAACATATTCTGCATAAAGATTCAAAATAACTAATGATTCTGTCCAGACTTCCTGGAAATGGAAAATGTGTAATCAAATCAAAAGCAGCATTTTACAGTTAAAGACTGGCTCCTCTCCAAGCTATAATGCAGAAAAAGGTCAGGTCCCTTAACTGATTTAGAGCACTAAATGACAGTCAACTGATAGTCAACTGAGCAGCAAATGTCGCTGAAAGGCCTGCAGTACTAATGCAAAAGCATCAGTTGCTTGCAGTATTGCTGCAGGCCAGGACAAATCATCACTCTAAACTTTAGCACAAAACACTTGAAACATCTGCCCATTTCTGTTGCATGTGCTAATATTTTTCACTTTTTTCTTTCACTTTATCCTTCCTAGCCCATTTACATTTTTTTTCTGAGACCATAGGCAAATCTGTGCTGATATTCACTGAGTCTGTCCGTTACAACGTTATGCTTATAGCTTCACAGAAATATAAACCTCTGACTAACCTCTTCTGTTCAGCTTGTTCTGCGCGTAAACAAAACATACTTTCTAACCTAATGACATTCTTAGTGTACAAAATGGTCAGTTCTGATGCAACTGGATCAGCAACTCAAGAAGAAGCAGGATTTATTTTTCACTTTTGGCTCCAGATGCTTCTTTACTCCCACCCATTCAATTTGTTCATTCATTCCCTTTGTTAACCAGGTAAGCCTACTGGGCATAATGCTTTTTTGAAGGAATGACAGCCTTATTCCCATATACCAACTGTCAGACATGCAGCACTAATATGAAAGAGTAGCATCACCTTTTTGGGGAATTGAGCAGTTTTGCACTACCAGTTCTCCTTTACATATCCTCTTTGTCATAACAGGTTGACATGACATGGTGTATACAACAGACATGTCTCCCTAGTTGCACAAGAGGAATCCTGTAAGTAGCCTTACCCCCCCCCCCACTTTAAGGCAGAGAGCCATGAGGGATCTCTGGTCTCTACCTATGATCCCACATGATGTCTGCACTCCCAGGTGAGGCTTGAACTCACAACCTTGGAATTGCTTAGTAGTGCTTTATAAGTACCGTGAGCTAACCAATTGCACAACTGGAGCAGACTATATGAAGGAGGAAGATTAAAACCCTGCAACCTTGGCAGAGAAAGCAACACAGCAACAAGTCAGAGCTTTTGTCCTCTGTGCTAACTGCCAGACTGCCTGGCATGTATCCCTTATTCTTCCCCCTTCCCCACAGAAAGAGGTGAGCAGGCTTCAGTTTGTCATTCATCTTCCCAGACCAGCTCCTCCAACACAAGGTATTAATTGAACCCAGGTCATCTGAGCTACATGAAAAGAGACATAGAGGAGCTCTCTGATCATGTAGCCCAGGCTGGTATGACCCTGACCCTGAGCAGCATCTTACCCTCACCTAGAATGATGCCACAGTACAAAGACAAAATGATCGATTTTAACAATTGGCTAAAACTTTGATGTCATTCAAAGGGTATCCAGTGTCTGTCAGCCTGGGATGACATGCTCGACAAGCCACGTTGCTTCGCTAGGGACGGCTTGCACCTGTCACCACTGGGCTTTAGGATATTGGCAAAGGCTCTTGCCACCCCCATAGTGCCTTTTTAGGCAAGGCTCAAAAGTCAAACCCACCCCATAGACAGCACAAGGAACAAGAAACTAAGGGTAATGCTGCTAAACGCCAGAAGTCTTAACCTCAAGATGCATGCACTCGAAGCTCTCCTCAGTATGGAGAACATCGATATCTGTGCAGTGACAGAAACCTGATTCAAGGCTCCAGAGAGCACCCCAGCACTACCAGGCTATACCTCATATCATGCTTTTCGGCCCCAAAACCCGGACCGAACCACAAAAGGAGGGGGAGTTTCCATATTTATCAAGGATATCCACACCTCCAGGTTAGTGGCATTGCACAAAGTATCGGAGACCATCCATGTGCAACTAACAGTGGGCAAGACTGCTTTTCAGTTTATAGCATCCTACAGACCACCCTCTCAAAGTCAGGAATCCCACTCAGCTTTCCTGAAAACAGTGGAGAACATGAATATCTCTCCGAACACCATTATATTGGGCGACTTCAACTACCCAAACATTGACTGGGAGCACTACTCAAGCCCCAGCACCTTAGCCCAAAGGTTCCTGGAAATTATAAACTCAAATGCTATGGAACAACTAGTCACCACTCCCACAAGAGGGGACAACATACTAGATCTGATCATTACCAACATGGGGACTCTATGCTCCACACCAGAAGTATATCACTCATTGGTAAGATCAGACCATAAATTAATTTCACTGGATGTCCACATCCCAACCCCACCCCAGCCCAGAAAACCACAGTGAAAAACTTCTCAAAAGCGAACTTCTCACTTCTCAAAACCAAAGTGGAATCCTTCAAGGCCCCAGGGCCAGTGGAAACTATGGCCCAAACTGCAGAATCCTATATAAACACATTCTACGGACATCTCCAGGAATGCATGGATCATGCTATCCCAAACAAAACCAAGACCCAATCATCCAAAGGCAGGCGTCCAGTCTGGTGGATCCCTGCCATAAATAAACTGTACAACAGAAGGAGGAAGCTACTACATGATAGAGCAAAATCCCTAATAGGGAAGGCATCTCTGATCAGTACTAGCAAAAAATTACGATCCCTCATAAAATCCTCCAAGGCCAGCTTCGAGAGAGAAATTGCACAGGACACCAAAGACAATCATAAGGCTTTTTTCAGTTATGTTAGAAACCTGGGATGCAACTCCCAGACTTGTTCTGAGTTGATTCTAAATGACAAAAAATACACTGAACCCACAGACATTGCCAATATCCTGGCAGACAGGTTCAGTGCAAACTTCTCCCCCCCAAAAGAGCAAGTATCTATCCCGGCAGAGGGCTGCCTCCCAAACATCTCTGATGCTCAGGTAAAGGATACCCTCTCCAAAGCAAAAAATACTGCTTCCATGGGACCAGATGGTGTCCCAGGTTGCGTCCTACATGAACTCCAAGAGGAACTAATCCCTCAAATAAAACAGCTATACTATCTCAGCCTCACTACAGGATATGTGCCCACAGAATGACGTACAGCAACAGTGGTCCCACTCCACAAAGGTGGAGCCTCTACAGACCCTGGAAACTATCGCCACATAAGCCTGACCAGCTTAGTTTGCAAGGCTAGGGAGAGGATCATCATGGAGCTCATAAACAAAGACATTGGGGACCTACAGACACTAGATCCTACCCAGTTTGGCTTTGTCAAGGGCAGATCCTGCCTTTTGAACCTGGTTGACTTCTTCGAAACAGTCACCAAAGCCATAGATGAAGGGAAGGTAGTCCAAACAGCCTATCTGGACCTTGCAAAGGCATTTGACACAATACCCCACTCGGGCAACATAGATAAGCTATCCAGCTTAAATATAAACCCCTATGTCACAAGATGGGTCGCAAACTGGTTCAAAGACAGAACCCACAGAGTGAGAGTTGCTAGAGCCATGTCCGACTCGAAACCGGTCACAAGTGGCATCCCACAGGGTTCTGTCCTGGGACCACTCTTGTTCGGTATATACTTTTCCGAGGTACAGGCAAATGTGGGAGGACTATGGCTCACCAAGTTTGCAGACGACTGCAAACTAGGCGCCATAATCAACTCTCCAGCTGACACAAACATCCTTCAAAAAGGTCTCACAGAGACAGATAACTGGTGCCAGAGCCATGGTTTAAAGCTAAATGCCAAAAATGTATAGTCATACCCTTTGGCAAAAACAATGTGCCCACAAATTACCACATAGGCGGAAACCCATTAAGTACAGAGAAAGCTATTAGGGACCTGGGGACCCAAGTTGATAGCAATCTCTCCTTTGAAAACCACATTGCCAAAGTGGTTAGAAAGACCTTCTACATAGCCCACCTCATCACGAAGGGTTTCACATCTAGATCAAGAGAGGTAATCGTGCCTTTATTCATCCCTCATCAGGCCCATCATAGAATACAATGCCCCTTTTGGGATGTACCTTACCCGACACCTGCAGCAATTAGAAAGACCCCAAAAGCATCTCACCAAGAGGATCAAGGGTCTCAAACAGATGCCATATGCTGCTCGGTTAAAAAAACTCCAGCTCTACTCAGTTGCATACCGCCTACTTCGAGGCGATCTATGCCTGACATACAAAGCTATGTCAAATCCAGAAATAATGGACATGCTCCACCTCAGTAAATCTAAATCCCTTCGAGCCACACGCTCAAGGGACTTGAACCTCAGCACAGAAATAAATAGAACTTGCTGGGGGGACAGGTTCATAACCTAGAGGCTCCCTTCGCTCTGGAATAGAATTCCAGTTCATGTGAGGCAGAGCACCTCACTGAATCTCTTCAAGAAGAATCTCGATAGGTGGATGGGGGATAGTAGGTTTGTCCCAGGGATTACTCCCGTGTCACTATTAGACAGAGGCACAGTAAACTAAACCTTAAAAAGGGCACAGTATACTCAAATCAAGGGGTGGCATAAGCCATACAGAGTCGGGCTAGGCTTATAATTGCCCCAGGGCAGATAGCCTAGTATGAACCTATAGTCAGGGCTTCATCTATGCCACAGAGTAGGTTTAACTTAAAAATTAACAAGAACTGTGGCAAGCACTACACAGTACTAGCATCAACTTAATTCTCATGTGGACATTAAACTGGGACCGGAAAACCCTAGTTTAACAGATAAGCCTGATGAGACAAAAGGAGCCACTCTCAGACAGGTCAGTCAGGGAGGCAGTAGAGTTGCATGAGAGGTAAAGTAATAAAGTGCTTCAGCTTCACCGTAGCTAAGTCATGCAACAGAATTCCAATAAAGCCTGCTTCTGTGGTGTACAGGGATAAAGTCCTGATTCAATTAGCAGTTCAGATACTGGAACAGTCAGACAGTGGAGGGTTAGTGTAACTGCCAAATGCCAACACACCTATTCTGGGGACATTAACTTTTGGCTCTGGTGCATGATAGTGCAGGCTTGCAGATCAAACAGCCATAACCAGAGATGTGGGCTTGGCTTACCAAGCCAATGACAGTAGACCTCATTAGCATGTTGACGTGAGCATTAATCTGTATAGGGAAGGTACAGTAAGCCCTCACAGTTATGCAGGTGTGTATGTCAAACACCAAAAGGAGGGATTATGGCCTAAAACAAAAGATCCTGATGGCTGCATGAATTATGGCTTCTGTGACTGATCATGTCCTATAGGAAATGAATGGGCTGACGGATTCCAGAGGGTAATGGTTGACATGCAGAAGGGTGGCAAAATAACAAAGAAGAAAAATGTAGTCAATTCAAGAAACAAGATTTAATAAAACTGAGATCAAAACAGCCAAAATAGATGCCTGAGTACAATGAGCATCGCGGCTGAAAAGTAGCTAACTAGTAGTAGATGGATGTCAATATAAGTAGACTACACACTTGTCAAGGATGATTTTTGTCTTGCATTGGAGTTGAACTGCGCGGTGGTGGTGCTGCAATAGCGTTGTCGCCTCACAGTAAGACGCTGTCCGGTTCGATTCTCAGCTAGAGCGTCTTCTGCGTGGAGACATGCGTGAATGGGTGTACCTTCGTTGAAGGTTGTGCATCAGACCTGGCAAGCCGGTACATAAAAATCAACTGCCATCATTAGCGGACCGGAGTTCCGCTGTGGCAATCCCTAACCGGGAAAAGCCGAAAGACACAAACATTGGAGTTAAACTGCCCCAATAGTGGCTGAAGATGTGTGCTAAATAAAATTAGAAAGTATGACTGTAATCCTCCAGTGTTTTTAAAATATTATGTTGTTTAAACACCTTTACTGAATTAGAACTTGTGACATAGCAAACTTAACATTTACATAAAATCAGCCAAACCATATTACTAAGTTCTCATTTACAAACATCTTGGCTAGAATGCTTTCTGTGCAGAGTCTGCATGTCCTGCTTGTGATCCTGTGGGTTTACGTCAGGTTGCTCCGGTTTCCTCCCACATTCAAAAGGCATGCAGTAGGTGGACTGGACACTCTAAATGGGCCATAGGTGCAAGTGTACTCATCCCTCATTAGACCCATTATAGAATACAATGCCCCATTTGGTATGTACCTCTCAAGACATCTGCAACAATTAGAAAGGCTGCAGAAATACCTCACTAAAAGAATCACATGCCTAAAGCAGATGCCCTATGCTGACCGCCCTAATAAACTCCAGCTATACTTTGTTGCATATCGTCTACTCAGAGGCGATCTCTGCTTAACATACAAGGCCATGTCAAACCCAGAGCTGTTGGACATGTTACACTTAAAGAAATCCCAAACCCTCACAGCCACATGCTCCAGAGATCTAAACCTAGTCATCACAATAAACAAAACATGCTGGAGAGATAGGTTCCTGACCCAGAGACTCCCCAGACTCTGGAATAGACTTCCCATACATGTCAAGCAGAGTGCCTCCTTGGCCCTCTTCAAAAGGAACCTTGACGACTGGATGGGAGAAAGGAAATTCACCCCAGGGATCACGTCAGTCGCCCTGCTAGACAGGGGTCCAGGGAAGTAAATAGTGCGGGAAGAAATAACCAGGGAATTGTTATGGCTAGGCTTGTATAGGCCCTTGGGCCGATAGCCTAGTACCAACCTATGAATCTATGAGTGTGTGATATGGAAGAACTACCATGGCAGCCACTCGACAGTGTGAACCTTGTCTCTAGATGACTTGTCACTATTAAAGTGACACCCCAATCCCATGTGCAAAATGGGAAAAAGGGGTTATGGATGGATGGATACATCACATATACTGTTATATAGCCCATAATCTAGGCAACATTATAAACCTCCTTACCACCCAAAAACATTTTTCTGCATGCATTGTTCCCACAGTTTTAATTTTTTTTCTATGTAATTTACTCCTACCCTTTTCTAAAAATCCTACTTCCTGTTCTTTTATCTCTGTTACAATATTCACTACTTCAAGTATAGTTGGTTTAAATTTTGATTTCTATTTTCCAGTAATTGCTTTCTTTGAAGCCACCAGAACTAAGCTTAGCATTTAGCTTTAAATATACCAATTCCGAGATTGCACTACAGTGCAGGAAAGGGAACTCTTCCCATTTTGCACTGTATGGAGATCTCCGTGGAAATATTCAAACTTTTAAAAATTCGATCATATGGTGTCAACCATATGACGTTCGAACTTTTAACAGTTTGATAACATAATATACACCCAGATATTATGTTAACCATCATTTATGGGCGATGGGCAATGTACTTGTCCTTGTTGATCTAGTTTTGTACATCCTTATCCATGGATGGCAACATGCATTTTCTGCAGAAAAAAAAGCGTTTTAAGTGTAATGTTTGGCACTCTTTCTCACTGTTCCACTACAAAAATCAATCGTTTTTAGAGGGATGAAGCAAAAGAAAACTGCAATTTCTCTGACAATTAGGAACAGATGAGATGTGTGCTATTTCTTCTGCACAGTAATGTATCTTAACCTAAATCAGTACAAGCACATGAGCATGTTAATCTGTCTTCTCTTTAGCTCTCTGGTTCACAAATCAACAGCAGCTTAAACAAAGAAAGTGGAATAAATCTGTAAACCAAATAACCCAGTGCATGTACGGTAACTTCATTGTCAAGTCTGGTTGTTTCTAAATAATGTAAATACTCCATCAGTGTAATGATGTCAACATTATACGGTAAGAGTCATTGTACATCATAATTGGTCTCAAAAAATTTTTATGAATTGCAAACAATATCAGATCATTCCTGACAGTACATGTTTACTATAAATAACGTCTTATTTTTGTGCATAAATTATACAGGACGATAGCTGACAATGTATTCAGATGTTTGGGAAAAGATGAATCACTGGAATCTACAGTATGTTCTTCCTGCAGCAACACAGGATTCACACCATCTTTGCATGTTATAAGCTTCACTGACTCTGGCAGGCAAGGGAACCCCACCCTAACCCCCCAAATATACACACACACACACACGCTTTTGCAGTATACTAATGATGTACACACACATACAAGACCTGTGTTATTATCAATATAAGATGCCAGGATGTCCTCTAAAGCAACAGAGGAGACCATCTGAGACTGACAGTGTATGTTAATGCCTGTAGCTCTTCCAAGAAGCTTACTTACTTATACAAGACCATCCATGGGACACCAGTACATATGTGGAAAAAAGCTACATAAGCAGGAACTAAGAATCCATTAAGAATTTCTAGATAAGATTTGTCTATCTGATAAATAATTTGTTCCACAGACATGCAGTACTGCTTCAGTGCTGAGACACAAACTACAACCCTAGATAAATGCAACTGTACCCACATTTTAGGAGCAGGACATGTATACAAGTCTAATTTCATTGCGTTTGCCCTTCTCCCCACTAATGAGTATCCATGGACTTACTATACTTAAGTTAAGAGGTATAGTGGACCTTGCCTTAAACTGGAGAATCCAGTGAACTTTGCCCCCTGCAAAAAGAACACATTGTTTGGGTATCACAGAAAGTAGTTTTGAGTGATACAGATTAGTGTTAATGACACTTGAAGAAATTACTGTTGATGACTCATTGTGATTCTCACCTTTTCAAAGGGAGGGGACAGCACTATGGCCATCTTTGTGTAAATTTAAAAACATAGCTACAAATCCTGCACAACAATTTCCTTCTAAATTTCAAGAAAGCTTAACAACGAATAAAATTACAAGTTCAGTCTAACCAATCTTTCTTCATCTCACTTTACTGCTTGTGATCAGTTGGCTATGAAGCATGTCATAAATACCCAAACAGTGTAAAGTAAAAAAGCAGCAGTACCGGTCTGAACATGGGATTGGGTTTTCCAATGCAGAAATATTTCTTTTAGTTATTTATTGAGAAATGATTTTGTGAAAATAATTTGCATTTAGGTCATTCCACAAGAAAGAGAATCGTTTCAGTTTTTTTTTTTTTACATTGAATGTAAATGTTGGTTTACTTTGCCTCACCTAGATAGGCCAAGAGCAGTACGGTTAAATATATCCATTTAGGTAAGCAATGCTGAGAGTATGCTGGACATCAAACTATAGACAGGTATCGAAAAGTAATGAGACATGCAAGTCTCCGGGAAGCTGCCACATAAATAAGAAGTTATGTACCTACCATAACGTTCCATGTTAGTTGTCTTCTCTCGCCTTCTTTCTTGCTTGATGGGTTCGGAGCCGATCCCTCGGCTCCGACTCGGCACTTGCTAAGCTCGAGAGTCACTTTTACCAGCTCGAGGCAGCCCCATATCCCATGATGCAAGGCGGTAAGTACCCAGATCTCGTTTGCTGACAAAGGGCAATAGCACCAAGCATAAAATACTTCCCAAAGGAAGAAAGAAAACTTACAGATGGAAGAAGGACCAGGTCTGAATGGTCTTCAGCATAACAGTTTCTTATACAAGGTCTGTCCAGGCCAGCGGGAAGGAGGGAGGGTCAAGAAAGAAGGCGAGAAGACAACTAACATGGAACGTTATGGTAGGTACATAACTTCTTAATGTTAAGTTGTCAATCTCGCCTTCATTCTTGCTTGATGGGACCGCGTCCCTAGCACCTCTGTCCTGGGTGGCTCAATGGAACAAACTCTTGAGGACTGTAGAGCCAAAACTGGCTCTGTCCCTGGAGGCCAAGTCCAATTTGTAATGGGAAACAAAAGTGTGAGGAGTAGCCCAAGTGGCCGCTGCACAAATAGTGTCTAAAGGAAGTCTAGCTTGAAAAGCTGTAGAAGTAGCTAAGCTCCTAGTTGAATGTGCTTTAGGTTTTGAGCACAGCTGTTTTCCCTGAGTATAAATTTCAGAGATGACCGAAGAAAGCCATCTGGACAAGGTCACTTTAGAAACAGGAAGGCCTTTTATTATCCGCATAGGAAACAAAAAGTTGATCAGATTTTCTAAATTTTTGTTCTGTCCAAATAATATCTAAGTTGACGGTGGACATCAAGATAATGTAGCTTTTGTTCAGCTCTATCTGAATAGTTAGGAAAAATACAGGGAGATCAATGGATTGATTCAGATTGTTCTTTGAAGCGACCTTAGGTAAAAAGGTTGGATTAGTTCTCAAAGATACTCTGTCTTTGTGAAAAACCAAATAGGGGGGTCGAACCGAAGAGCATGAAGTTCAGACACCCTCCTGGCAGATGTAATAGCCACTAGGAATAAAGTTTTCCAAGAAAGATATTTCAGGGAACAAGAAACAGCTGGCTCGAAGGGGAAGAATCAAGGATGTCAGCACTAAATTTAGATCCCACTGAGGAGGAGGATTCCTGATTGGAGGCTTTAGTAGGAAAATTCCTTTCAAGAAGGCCCTGCAGAGCCTATGGGACATAATATTATGATCTGCTATCCCGACATGAAAATTGGAAATAGCAGCCAATTGAACTCTGACTGTGGAAGAAGAGGAGCCTGCATGAAAAATCTCTGCTAAGAAGTCCAGGACTGCCTGAACAGGGGCAGTAAAGGATCAATATTTTGGGCCTTAGCCCAATAAGAGAAACGTTCCATTTGCTTGTATAAATCCTCCTGGTAGAGGATTTTAGCGAAGCTACTATGATGTCTCTAACTGGGTTAGAGATCAAAGGAAGCCTGGCTAAGGAAGGAAGTGGAGCAACCATGCTGTGAGGTTGAGAGAAGGGATTGACCGGTGCAGCTGACCCGATTGGTGAATCAGAAGATCTGGCACTGGGTCCAGATGCCACGGCTGCACCAAAAGGTGATGATGGAGGAACGGGAACCAAACTTGTCGAGGCCAGTAAGGGGCAATGAGAATCAATTTGGCTCTCAAAGCGGTAGCTTTCTGGATCACCTGAGGGATCAGAGGAAATGGAGGGAAGGCATAAAGAAGTCCCTGGGGCCAATCCTGGGTCAGAGCGTCTCTGGGGATGGCCTGATAGAGGGAAGAGGCTGAAGAAGTCTGGACATTTGCTGTTTTGGGGAGTAGCAAAAGATCGCAACATGGACGACCCCATTCCAGAAAAATCTCTTCCGCTATAGATTGCTTGAGAGACCACTCGTGAGGCATGAGGATAGCTCTGCTCAATCTGTCCGCTATAATGTTGGTTTTCCCAGGGATATGCGTTGCTACCAGAAACCGATGAGAGGAGATCGCCCATTGCCATAGTCTGAGCGCTTCTCGACACAAGGGTAGGACTGGGTTCCCCCCTGTTTGTTGATATACCAAACTACAGACATGTTGTCTGTGTGGACTGCAATTGTCCCTACGGGAAGAAAGTCGTTGAGGGCTTGCAACGTTAAAAGCACTGCTCTCATCTCCAGGACATTTATGTGCAGATGGTACTCGAACGGTTGCCACGTCCCATGAACCATCCTGCCCTGATAATGACCCCCCCACCCGATCAGGGAGGCATCCGTGGTGACAGTGGCTATCGGGGATGGTGGTACAAAGTACCTGCCTTGGTGAACCTGAGACGATGTGATCCACCAAGCAAGATGCTCTTTGCATGTCTGTGTCACCAGAATCTGGTGACGCATTGGAAGTTGCTGGTATGACCACTGTGTGAACAGCATCCACTGAAGAAGGCGCATGTAGAATCGAGCCAGGGGAAGAAGAGTAATGGCTGCAGCCATGAGACCTAATACCTTTAGAACCATTCTGGCCTGTATTTTCTTGCTGGCCAGAATGATCCTGACATGAGTCTGAATGTCTGAAACTCTTTGTTCTGTAAGGGTAGCTGACATCCGAACAGTGTTTAAGTTTGCGCCTATGAAGGTAATAGACTGGCAGGGCGATAAGGATGACTTTTCAAAGTTGATTGAGATGCCCAAATGAGAACAAAGGTCTATTGTGTAATCCCTGGCTTGTATAAGCTGATGCCTGGTGGTGGCTGACAGGAGCCAGTCGTCGAGATACGGAAACACCTGGAATCCTTGACGTCTCAGGTGAGCCGTGACCACTGCCATGCATTTGGTGAACACTCTGGGGGCTGTAGTGAGACCAAAGGGCAGGGCTCTGAACTGGAAATGACTGGACCCCAGCCGAAAGCGGAGAAATCTCCTGGAGCGTCTGTGAATTTTGATGTGATAGTACGCATCCTGAAGATCTATTGAGCACATCCAGTTGTCCTTCTGTAAGAAGGGCAGAATTGACTGAAGGGTGACCATTCGGAATCTTGTCTTCCTGACAGACTTGTTGAGTCTGCTGAGATCCAATATTGGTCTCCAGTCTCCCGTCTTTTGGGGACCAAAAGAACCTTGAGTAGATTCCGGGCTCTGAATGGTCTATTGTAACTGGCTGAATGGCTCTTTTTTGCAGTAGTTTTGAGATTTCTGACTCTGCAATCTCCCTTAGACCGGGTGGTACATCTGGAAGGGAGCTTGAGGGGAAGGGACTTTCCTCGAAAGGAATTATGTAACCCTTGGATATGATCGACTGTACCCATCTGTCTTGAGTGAGGGAATGCCAGGCTTCTGGGTACAGTGATAATCTTCCCCCGACTGCCTCCAAGGAGGGACAGCCGGGCAACACCTCAGGGATGCTGAAAGGGCTTATCAGAGAGAGGCTCCCTGTTTCCCTGGTTCTTCGGACCCCCTCTGCCTCTAGAGCGGCGTCTGTTGTTGTTACCCCTCTGCCTCTAGGGGTAAACTGACCACGTGAATCCGGCGTGACTCCTTGGGATTTACGGAACCACATTTTCCCACCTTTCTGTCCTTTGGGATAAGGTCTAGAAGGGGTGGAAAAACGGACTCCAACAGCAGAAAGAGTCTTGCCGTCCTGCTCGCACCTGGTCAAGGTTTCCTTCACCTGAGGGCCAAACAAAGCTGACCCATCAAAGGGAGAATTTGTGAAGGACGCCTTAAAGGGATCCGCAAAATCACATAGCCGCATCCAGGCTTGGCATCTAAGAGCCACACCTGTACCTGCGGCTCTACTGCTTCCATCCGCAGCATAAGATATTAGCCGCATGGAGGAGTTTGCAATGGAATTGAGGGTTCCTAGCTGCGAAGCAATTTTTTCTTGAGCCCCTGCAGCTGTAGGATCCTGAACTACTTCACCCAGCTCCTTAAGGATATCCCTCTGGAGTCAGGTGAAGTGACATAGGTAATTCAGCGAACGCATAGCAAAGGTCGCTGAGGAAAACATCCGCTTACCGTACCTATCCATGGTCCTAGAGTCCTTATTAGGAGGATGGACGGGCACGGAAGGATCTGCAAGTTCCTTTTTGGTGGCCGCAGCCACCACCATGGCATCAGCGGGGACACCCTTAGTAAGGAATTGTTTGTCACACGGGGCAGTGATAAATTTTGAAGGCCTCCTAGGGACTGGCTCTACAGAGTCAGGAGCTGCCCACGCCTTTCGTGCAATAACCTGCATAAGGGGTCGAAGGCGGAGACACCCAGGAGGTGGAGGGCCGAGATCCAAACGCCTCTAGGTATACTGACTCATCCTCAGAGGGATTGTTGGTGGGCCAGTTTCCCTCTGTTTCAGGAGTTCTAGGATGACTGAGAAGGAGACATCCTCAGAGGGGATCTAGGGGATCCCTCTGACTCATCAAAGTCAGTATCCAAAGTGACAGACTCGGGGAGTCTACATGCTTCCTCTTACAAGTCCTCTTCCTAGGAGGATCTCCCGAAACATCAGGAGAATCCTCGGAAGAGGGGGAAATTCCCAATGGGGAAACCTGAGGCGGAGGATCTCTGGGTCCTGTAGCAAGAGAAGTGGCAGAGATGTCAACAGGTACTATAGAGGGAGGAGCTACGGGAACAGACTGCTGACTGATACCAGTGGCCAGTACACTCTTCATCACCTCGAATGCTCCCCTCCCAGGCAGGTCCGAGAGAACCCGCTCCGAAGAGCTAGGAACTCCAGGGACCACTGAAAGGGAAGCCTCCGAGGCAGATGTCGGAGCCGAGCTCACCAAGGCCGAGGCTCCAAGGGGAAGAGCGGGCTCGGACAAGGGTCCGATGCCACTCACCCCTCGGAGGAGACCATGGAAGCCCGACCACGAATCCCTCTAAGGAAGGTCTCAAGAGGAGATAAGAGTAGAGGCTGAAAGAACAGAAGGGGTATCCGTCCTCCAGCCGTAGCAGTAACCATTCCCGAAGACTCCAACTCCAAGCTCTGGGGTAGAGTTGAAGGAGGAACTGTAACGGGGTGTGGACCAATAGTCGTCTGTTGAGACGGACTATGTAACATTTGGGCCAGTACCTGTGACTTAAGTAATCTACTGACCACTCTCTCTAGGTCATGATCTGACAATCTGGATGACCTTGAAGATCGGCTCCGATGGCTCCGTTCCGATAGAAGAGGTGAAGCCGGAGCCGAAAGTATCGGCTCCAAGGAAGGAGACCTCGACCTCTTCCTGGAATGAGCCATCGGAGCCGATACCATAGATCCTGTCGGAGCCGACCTCTCGGAGCCGACAGGAAGCCTCGATGTATCGGCTCCATACAGCCACCAAAGTAACGGTGTCGGAGCCGATCGGAGCCGACACCGATGCCTGTGCCACATGGGTGTCGGAACCGATCGGAGCCGACACCGAAGTGGTCGAAACAGATTCGGCACCGATAGCCATCGGTGCCGAAGGCTTTGTTAAGCCAGAATCGGCTCCAGCCGGAGCCGATCTCGACTCGGAGCGAGTCGGAGCCGAGGCCGCAGGCTTGGAAACAGAAGCCTGGGCCTTGGCAGATTTAACTGATTTAGACGGAGCCGACTTAGCCGGAGAGCCCTCCGGCTTAAGAAGGCCCCTGAGAATCAGTTTATTATGTCTTTCCTGCAGGACTCTCTGGCTGAAGGAATGACAAATAGCACAGGAGTCCTGCAGGTGAAGAGGCCCCAGGCAATACAGGCAAGAAGTGTGACCGTCTGTCAGAGACATCTTCTGACAGCACAAGCCACACTTCTTAAAACCTGAGACCCTCTCCTTTGACATGGTGCTTAAACACACACACACACCAGTCAAAAAACTTAATTTAAAGAGAATACCAAAGGTATCCCTAAAAATAAACACACACACACCCTAACAGGGAGGGATGGGATGGGTAAAGTTTGACTAAAAAATATTAAGGGAGACAGGGATTTTCTGTCAGGAAAACTAAATAATTAACTTATAACTAATAATAATAAGTTTTTAAACAAAAAGGGGCTTGAATATTAGTAAATTGAATCACTTACCAGGAGCTGGTAAAAGGAGGACCTCATAAGCGAAGCGGCAAACGAGATCTGGGTACTTACCGCCTTGCATCATGGGATATGGGGCTGCCTCGAGCTGGTAAAAGTGACTCTCGAGCTTAGCAAGTGCCGAGTCGGAGCCGAGGGATCGGCTCCGAACCCATCAAGCAAGAATGAAGGCGAGATTGACAACTTAACATCAAGTTTTAAGCAACATGCATTATTTTAGCCTGTCTCCTCAATTTTGCATAGGCCCTTGAAAAAAGTGGCTCTTGGCTTCATTCTAGTACGTTATTACTTTTACAGAATCCACCCACTCTGCAGTAAAATTAAAGTTAAACATACATCCAACATCTTTAATAGAATGCACTGTAGGGTTGCATAAGCCATGGTGGTGCAGAGATTAGCATTGTCGCCTCACAGCAAGAGGTTCTCCCATTCAATTCTTGGCTGGAGGGCCTTCTGTGTGGAGTCTGCATGTCCTCCCTGTGGTCGAGTGACATTAAAGACATGCAGGTAGGTGCGAGCGTGAATGGGCGTGCCTTTGTTGAAGGTTGGGTGTCGGGTTGGCAACTCGGCACCGTAAAAATCCACTGCCAATCATGAGCAGACTGGAGTTCCACTGTGGCGTCCCCTAACCGGGAAAAGCCGAAAGTCTTTTACTGTAGGGCAGCACAGGCATTCAATATCAAATGACGACTAGTGCTTTGCTAAAAAGGGAGCATCACTTACACTTGGAAAGCTGAAGCTTATTCCTTAATTTATTTATTGGTTCTTTTGATAACCAGGTGGGTGGGATGGTCTGCTGAGCCTTTTCAGTCATGAACTGAGCAAAGGCAGACAAAAGTACAGAAGACAGTAAGTAAGAAAACAGTTTTACATAAAGATATATATTTATATAGTAACATTAATATTAAATAAAAGTGATGAGCAGGAAATATATATAAATATATATATATATATATATATATATATATATATATATATATATATATATATATATATATATATATATATATATTACAATGGAAAGGAGCAAAATTTGTTCTTGCATAGCAATACAATGGTAGGAAGTGATCACCCTTGCAAGACAGCTTGATAAGTCAGTGTCCCCAAAACAAATTTTTGAATTCAAATAATCTCTGAAGATCTTTATGTCAGCAGGCAAGTGGTAGCAGGACCAGTCCCTAAGAAAGCTCCTTCTCCTATTACAGTTTTGAGGGAGGTCTGACTAAGGTGATACTGTCCTTTTGGGTATGTTTGAAGGAGTAGTATGGTTACCTAAATGGGGAGTTGAGCCTCAATGGTGGGCAGTAGCCTACATTTAGGACTTTGTACAGAAGTGAGCCCAGAATGAGAGTGGCATAACCAGAGATAGGGAGCTATTTGTATTTTTGTAAGATATCGCGATAATGTGTTTGCTGATCAGCTAGGAGAACAAACCTAAAGATTTTGTTTTCAAGAGTCTTAAGTTTATGTATACAAAATGAAGGCAAACAACTGGGAGGCCAAATTTAAGTCTGAAAATTAGGACATTCGTAGCAAGGGCAGTTACTGACCATGGGCTTAGAAGGTGTGAGATCCCACAGCAAAGTTTGACTAGGGTTAGTACTTTATTACTGATTAAGTTTGTATGTGTGTTACAATTCAGGGATGGATCAATAGTGAGCCCTAGATATGTCTGCATGGTAACTTTGGAGATGGAGTTACTGTTCTTGTCTTTCAGAGAAACTTGATTTAGCTATGGCAATTTGCACTGGGAAATGCAGAGCATGACCGTTTTAATATGGCTGATCAACAGTTTGTTTTCAGTAGCCCAAGAACATAAAAGAGAGAAATTATCTTGCATTTTGTTTTTGGCTTTTTTTTGTTTTGTTTTTTTAAAATTGTCTGCTGCCCTATTGCTTTCTATAAGCAGGATATAATTTGCATACAAGACTACATTAAGACTGGGGAGTTGTAGCATCTGGTCCTTTATGAAAAGTGAAGAGAAGAAAAGGGCCACAAGTACTGATGCTTGTGGTATTCCAGTAATAAGAGTACCAATGCCAGAGAGTAGGTCATTGTCAAGTACTTGAAAGGATCTATTATTTAGAGAGTTTACAAACCAGGAAATGGTGTTGTCACCAAAAGTAAGTTAATCATGAACTGCTATTTAACAAATTAGGTTAAATGTCTCAAAGGTTCTGGTCATATAGATGACTCTGCACCTGGATACCTTTCACTACGTCTGCTGCTACCTTGGAGACCCAAGTACTATAAATATACTACATTATAAAAATGACAGGGATCACATAGTTCACAACCCGTTAATCACTCACAAATTGCACTGTAACTATGACACATTTATTTATTTTTTTATCAGGATAGTCTGACTGGGTTAACAAAAGCAAAGCCCTTTTCAGTTGAGGCCCAAGAAAAAAAAAGCTCCATACATAAATATGAATAGACAAACTATACAACAGAAAAAGTTACAATAATTTTTCTAGTAGGATAATATAACATGGAATACGCTTCTAAATAAACAGTAGCAAAGGCAGGAAGGAGCTAATCATAGATTTACAATTGCAATCATAATTATCACAATTACATTTACAAAGTACATTCAAGGTAGATAAATTAAAAAAAAAATCAAATCTCATTCATATACAGTTGCATAGCACTATCTGAGCACAATAACAATAGAGGGTGCAGTTTAGTAAAGAACATGAACAGGGGTAATGGGGGGAGTATTCAGGTAATAGCCAGACAGATTGTGCAGAAAGAGAATGGCTTTAGAATGACTTAAAAAATTACATAACAACACATGTATACTCTTTTGCAAAGTAGCTATTACGCTAACCCCCCCCCCCCCCCCACACACACACACACACATTGTTTCTCACTTCATATTTTACTGTTCCTGCAATCCACAGTCAGTTTACAGAGAAAATAGCACAGCAACTGACCATTTTGGTGTCATCACAATTGAAGCAGGACTTAAATAAAACACATTCAGTAATTCCACACAGTCCAACAAACCAAAATGACTGCCCTTCTGGCTTCTGTTCTGAAACAAATGAAACCAAATGCTCTTTTGCCTTCCAATCTGAAACCAACCAAACACCGCACTTGCAGTTACTTTTCACAAACAGTGCTCAGTCCACACTGCCCTCCAGATACAGGCAGTCTTCTGAAAAAAAATCAAGGAAGTCCAAGGCTGCAGGTCTCTTCTGGACTAATTCCTATTTGTATTAGTTGGTATTTCCACACTGCACACTCCACAAGTAAGCCTCAGTTGCGTTCTTACAATCCATGCAGTAGGGCTCTGACAGTATTCTTACTAGCTAGGCCATGAGTCACAGTTTACTGAAAGCACTAGAGAGAAAGTGAAGAAAGCTTCAGTATTTTATCCATCAGCATCTGTTAAAGGTAGCTGGGGCTCCACATAGGCCAAACTGTGACATTGTGCACTGAAAAAAGACCATCAGGTGTTACAAACACTGTTTCAACCTTGGCAAAAGGTAGGTGGTATCTGCTAGTATCCTTCCACAAAGTTCAACTGTTGGCAAGTACCTGGCCTTTCCTGAATTCTCTAGCAGCTCATGAGTTCTGACCATAGTACAGCTATTAAACTTTGGAAAAGCTCTCCAATTTCCTAAAGCTGTCACATAATCTGATACATCTACCAGGCTTAAGAGACTGTTGGGCTGTTTCTTCTATCATGGCCGGTTTGAGCATTTTTTGAGCTTCTCTTACTAATTGATTCTCTGGTTTCATTACTCTATAAGGTTTTAACCTTTACTCTGTGTGTTGTCTCTGCATTATGATGTATTAGTTCAGTTTCTCACAGGCATGTCTGAGAACATTCTTAAGACTTAATAAAAAGTCTCTCACTCCTTGCTTTACTACTTTTGACAAAAATCCTCTTGCTATACTTCAGACTGAGAATCTTTGGTCTCTTGTATAAAATATATGCTCTGTGGTACTAAGAAAAAAAAAATCAACTGTCTCTTGTTCTCTTTGCATCCTTCATATCAATAACTCTTACTACAATAACTGCCTGTTTTACATACTTAGGAATTTGGCTAGATCGGTCCCTCATCTATATGGAACACATTCTAAAACTGAGATTAAAAATCCCTGTACTTGAAGTGCACTCACGTGACATCCCCATGTTAGATAGAGTCTGGTTAGGGTCTGCTAAGGTACCAAAATAACTTCAGGCAGCATATTGTTCAGCAGAAAAGGATAGTCTTGCTTACTGCAGAGAACACATAACATGGGAGAAAAGGCGATGCCGGCCCTGTCTCCCCGAGTACAAAAAGCTTCATTTTTTTATATTATTTTACTTAAATCAATTACATTGTTACTATTATTCTACAACTACTGACCAATTAAACATGAACACCTTCGCATTACTTTTGCTAGCTAAGGATCTCCTCTATATCTGTACTTTTCCACATTTGGCACAAGTTCCAAATTCAATAACAGAATTTTCTAGACTTAGCCATGTCGGCAGGAAAAAAATCATCAAAAGCAGACTGACACTATTCATTAGATATATTTTCTTTCTATTACACTTCTACCTTCACAAGTCTGATTTGTTTAGTGTACTCTGAAGTTCAGCTGAAGCTGTCCCATCCACGACAAGATCTGTTTCCATCATGAAGCTCCTTTAAACCTAACTACGGCCAAAATGGGTAGCACGGTGGTGCAGTGGGTAACATTGTCACCTTACAGCAAGAGGTTCTTCAATTTAGTCTTCAGATAGGGTGCCTTCTGTGTAGGACTACATGTTCTTATGTGTTTGAATGGATTTTCTCCAAGTATGCTGATTTCCTCCCGCATCCCAAATATGTGGTAGGTAAACTGGTAGCTTGTGTATATATATATATACATATATACACACACACACACACACACACACACACATTTATAGGTTAATAAGTTCATAGGTGGTTACCGGGCTAGTGAGATGAAGGTCTTTATAAGCCTAGCCATGTGTAACCAATATAATACTAGAGAAACACAATATAAAGGATCTTGCTTAACCTCAAGATCTGAGTTAGCAACAACTGCCAACATCTAGGAAGGTCATAGTTGAAATCCCTGGCAGGAATTTAACGTTTCCCATGAAGTCATCCAGGCTACATTTAAACAGAGTCATAGAGGGGCTTTGTTTGATGTGTATTGGTGGCCTATTCCATAGAAGTAGCAACCGCTGAGAGACATATCTGTCTCTACAGCTGGTCCAATTTATTTCGCAGACCAGGTTATGGTCCCTGGAGTGGGTGATCCTTGTCCCATCTGACTTGCAGATGTGTAGCATTTATATTAGGTTTGGATCCAAGATTGCTCTGTAGGCCAGGCACAACTGTCCTCTAAGTAGTCTGTATGCTGAGTACATTAGCAGTGACTTTAGTCTGTCAATGTATGGCATGTGCTGGAGACCCTGAATTTTCTTGGTTAGCAATCTCTGAAGTCTCTCAACTTGCTGCATATGCCTGGTAAGGTACATACCAAAGCTTGCATTGTACTCAATTATTGGACTGATGCGGGTCGAGTGCAGGAGTGTTATGACTTCTTTCGCACTTGAGGCAATGCCTTTGCTAATGAGGTGTGCAGTGTACAATGCCTTCCTTACCACAGTAGACACATGGTGGACAAAGTTTAGGCTATAGCCAAGTCTCTCACTACTGAATTATTACTTAGGGTATTAATATTTATTATTACTTAGGGTATTTATATTTATATGATAATCTACACGGATATCATTTTTACCGAAGGGGATGATAATGCATTTTTTTTGCACTGGGTTTGAGTCCATGACTTTCGCACCAATCATTTGTTTGTGTAAATCCCTCTTGAGGTATATTGACACTGTTTGGGGATTTAATGATTGCACATAATTTGCAGTCATCAGCAAACATAGTCAGCCACAGCCCCTCTGTTTTGGCCTGAACTTCTCAGCAGTACAGTCTAAACAATAGGGGGGCCCGTCACTGACTGACCCCTATGGAACTCCATTGGTGACAGGTCTGTTGGTTGAGGTAAAGTCCCCAATTTTGACTGAGTGTGATCTGTCAGTGAGCCGGTTAGCAACCTACCTGACGATATAAGGATTGATATTCAACTGGGAGAGTTTATCTATGATGCCCAAATATGGGAACGTGTCGAAGGCCTTAGCTAAGTCAAGGTAGGCTGTATGCACAGATCTGCCTTCGTCTATGGCTCTGGCAACATTTTCAAAGAAGTCCACCAGGTTTAACAGGTATGACCTGCCTTTGACAAGACCAAAGTGTATCAGATCAAGGGTTTGGAGATTGCCTATATCCTTATTTATCAGGTCCATGATGGCTTGTTCCATGGCCTTACAGATAAGGCTGGTTAATCTTGTGGGTCTGTAGTTCCCAGGGTCTGTTGCTGTACCCCCTTTATAAAGGGAGATGATGGTTGCTGTTTTTTATTCAGCAAGGACAAAAACCAGTACTCAGGCTGTGGTTGAAGAGTGTACTTAATGGAGTTGCTAATGACTTGCTGTTTAGAGATGCAAGGTGGAAGATGTGTACAGAGAATGCTTTGTGTAATGTTTAGAGGGGACAGGGGGGTGAAATTTTCGGTAAACCTGTCTATATATACACACACACACATATACATATATATATATATATATATATATACACACACACACACACACACATATATATATATATATATATATATATATATATACACACACACACACACACACACACACACATATATATATATATATATATATATATATATATATATAAATATATATTTATATATTTACACATACACACACACACACACACATATATATATATATATATATATATATATATATATATATTTAATTTATGTGGATTCCCTTCACAAGCTTGAAGCTTCAAAACTTTGAACTGCAAATGGTTGAGACCATAAGATTGAAGTTTTGAAACTTCAAACATTTTGAATGGAGATAGTCATACAGAGCAGAACAGGCAATTTACCATTTTCCTCACTGTAGTGCAATCTTGGAGTTGGTTTATTTATTTAGCAGGAGGTATGGGGGTGCAGGGGGGTTGCCCCCCCCCTGCAAAATCATAAGAATGTATTACAATTTCAAAGTTTCAAAACTTTGATCTCATGGTGTCGACAATTTGCAGTTCTAAGTTTTGAAACTTCAGTCAAAATAGGGGAATCCACCTCCAGCAGCAAACCTGTAACCAGTGGTGTTCCACAGGGATCAATCCTGGGACCTCTACTGTTTGGAATGTATTTCTCTAAAGTACAAGCAAAAACTGAAGGTCTGCAGCTGACAACGTTTGCTGATGACTGCAAACTGGGAGTGGTCAGAGAATCTCCATATGATGTCAACATCCTACAAGAGGGTTTTACACAAACAAATGACTGCTGCCAAAGTCATGGCCTTAAACTTAATGCAAAAAAATGTACTATTATCCCTTTCAGTAAGAGCGATGTTCCTGCTAACTACCACATCAATAGCAATATCTTAAGTACGCACTCAGTGGTGAGAGACCTGGCACACAGGTTGACAGTAAGCTTACCTTTGACCACCATGTCTCCACAGTGGTAAGAAGAGCATTCTATATTGCTCATCCCATAAGTAAGGGCACTGCCTCCAGAAAAAGTTTTAACCTCTCTGTACTCTTCCCTCATCAGGCCAATAATCAAGTACAATGCCCCTTCTGGTATGTACCTTTCCAAGCACCTGCAGCAATTAGAGAGACCACAAAGGTTCCTCACAAGGAAAATTCAAGGTCTTCAGCATATGTTCTATGTGGATCATCTGAAACCACTGATACTTTATTCTGTTTCATACAAACTAGTCAGAGGAGATCTCTCCTTTGCTTACAAGACAATTTCTGAGCCCGTTTTATTGGAAATGGTGCATATCAGTAAGTCAAATGGTACACGGGTTTACTCACTGTAAATACTTAACCTGGTATGTGACATTAATAAAACCTGCTGGAAGGACAGATTTGTCTCCCAGAGGTTACCACACCTTTGGAACACACTCCACTTCTTGTTAAACACAGCACCTCATTGGCCCTATTCAAATGCAATCTGGAAGATTGGATGGGTAACCATAAATTCAACCTCGGGGTTCCACCTGTGTCCCTCTTGGACATGGGCAATAGGTGCTGATCATGGAAATAAGGGTAGAACTTGGCTAGGCTTGTAGGGGCACTAGGGCCATTAGCCTAGTAACTTCCTAAGATCCTATATATGCATATATGTGTAGAGAGTCAAAAACTACTCTGGGATGACAGAATACCCTCTCCACCATCTCGAATGCAGAGGAACCAGAAGAAGCCATGGACAATCTCACCAGAGCTGAGGCTCTTGGAGCACACAATACCCGGGCCTCACCAGCCCTCTACTCTAAGGCAGGAGTCAGAGCCGAGCTAATTGGATAAGCTGGATGGATTTAAGAATTGGTGATCTTATGCCCACAGGAAGTGCATTTCTTAAATCCATCCAGCTTATCAGCTCAGCCATGCTGGAAAATGCAACAAGAGAAAAGGATTTTTTTTTTGGAAGCAGGAAAAAAAGAAAGGCACCAACTAACAACAATGGTATAGCAAGAAATTACCTACTGGTAAGAGACAGGAAAGGAATCCCAGCAATGGCAGTACAGAAAAAACTTGGTAAGGATTTAGTAAATTAAGAAAGAGTAAGAAAAAAAAACTATACAGAAAGGTATATAGAAGAAAGAATAATTAGCTGTTCACTCACTTTAACCAACAAGGAGCTCGAGGAATCTCAATCCCGACCATTTTGAATAGTGGCAAATGAGATCTTAGGTATTGCAGTGATCAGGGGCATTATGGGTAAAGGGAGGAGATCGTGAGTTGTGGCAAAGTGTCAGATTCGAACCCCAATTCAGTGATGAACAAATTTAAATGACAACATCAGATAATGTGATTTTGATAGGATACATAGTCAACAGTCTTGCTATTAGCATGGCATTCACATTCAACATCTTAACAATTGGACAATAAGCCACAGGTCCATGTAGAGGTGATGTACATTTGGCCACTGGTTTGCATTATTGTGTAGAAAATGTGTGGTTAAAATCTTTGACAATACAGTGGATCACATTATGCTACAGTTGACTTGATGAAAGTCATCTATAGCATAATTCTGAGTTATTTCACATTCCCCATAGTTGTGCAACTGTGGAGTTAGTATATATAAGTTACGGAGGTGTAGGAACAGAGCCCCACTCAAAATGTACTATTTTAAACATTATGGTAGTTTGAGTATGTTTGCATTTTGTATGTACTTTTTTTTTTTTTACTTTAATAGTCTGGGGTTATTTATTCTGCATTTCTGTGCTGCTGTTGTCCCAAGCGTAAAGTAAAATTTTTTTGCCAAAACTCTGGTGTAAGTGTTCTCTGTTCTGTTCAATAAATACTTTGTGTTTAAGATTAGTAAATCCATCTGTTTTTGATGTGGTATTGTCAGCTTAACAGACTATGTGATCATAAAGATAAATGTATTGTTTAAGGCTGTTATCACTGCATTCCAGAATCTATGCTTTTCAGTGGAAATAATTTTGATGATATGAGATAGTGCCATGTGTGCCAGGGAGAGTAGGGCACTGTATGGGTAACAGATACCAGCATAGCTAGCTGGAGTTTTTTTTAAAGAATTTTATGTCATTTGACTATCACACCGATTCGTACAGATGCTTGTTTAAAAAAATGAACTTGTAAAGTTGTTTGTGTTAAAAAAGTATCAACAGTGGGTCATTCTGGACAGAAAAGGGATATACATGTATGTCAGACAGTATTATTATAACTTATTAAATGTATATGTTTTAACAGAGAATTCTGAAAGGGAAGAGGTTAATCTCAGTCCAGCTAATTTTGAAAAAAAAAGTTGAAATTAAATGGGTTGCTTTAGGCCATAAAGATTTTATCTTACAGGTCTGATTGCAGCCAGAGACAAAAATGTCTGGGAAAACCATGATTAGGAATCTTACAGTATTGTCCTTAGGGGTGAACTAACTTTTAACCTGGAAGAGTGGATGTTTTTTAAACTGTTTTACAGCCTTCAGATTCTGCAACAGATCTAAGCAAAGTGGTGGGTGTGTACTGTACCAGAGTCAGGTGACCAGATGTGATGTCATTCTGCAACTAGCACTGAAATGATTCTTTAGCTAATAGTGAAAGATACGATGGAACTCTCGCTGCAGCACTTTGTCTTCTGGAACCTGATAGGAAAGATCTCAATCAGATATCTCACACAACCTCACACCTCATCTTGCCTTGCTGTAGTAAACAACTCAACACGATTTATCTTGTCTTGCTTTAGTAAGTAACCAGGGGACAGTAATTCTTTAGTCATCAGGAAAATATAATGAGATTAGTTAGTACTTTTTTTTTTTTTTGCATCTGTGTGAATCTATCCAACTATGTTAATTTTTATATCTCCTGTGAGTGAAACTCTGGTGTTTATTGTAACTAGATATTCAGTATTCTCATGTTTTCTGTTTTATTATTTATTAAATATTTCTATACCTTTCATTGTGGCTGATCTTTTAGAAAATATTTTTAACATCTTAAGAGTACTTATGGTTATTTTAGTGACACTGTGGAAACCTTGCTACATTAGTCAAACTCTACCATTTGTATCAGTATTAATTTTACTCAGTATACTTGAGTATCCTTGCAAAAGCCTTAGAGTAGCTGACTGGTGGCAGCATAACTACCTTATAGTCTGGGCAAAAGGGGCACAGCTGGCTAATCTGTGCTAGCTCTTCCCAGGTGTATGTGTGAAAATCAAATATCCAAGTGTGTGTGTGTCAGCTACTTGGAAGAGAGGCACAGAGCTCCAAAGTGGTCAGTGTAGAGACTTGTTTGGGGCCTGGAGAGAGAGTCCAGCCCCAGGTCTAGAGTGTGCTCCCTGTGTGCTCTTAAGGGAAACTGTGCTTGGTGCAAAGAGCTGCATCTGAAAAAACTGTGTAAATCCATTTTTGCTCCTAATGGCCATCCCTCACCAGTGTCAGTGGTGAGGATTGAGACTTAATGATTACTGGCCCAGAGAAGGGACCGTCACAGTGATCACAGATGAAACTGATTAATGTATTGTGTTTCAATCAATTTAATCGACAATTTTTCATAATATATTTACACACGCACACACACACGCGCGCACACACACACACACACACACACACACACACACACACACATATATATTACAGATGATTTATATACAGTCACAAAGACATACATGCACACAAATAAAAATATATGCATCTCTATTGCACATGCTTGCAGACACACACACACACACACACACACACATTTTTTTTGTGGCAAAGTAGTAGCTTCTGAGCCTAGGAAACACTATACCTTTAACTCTGTTTATGCCAAGAGATATAAGCAATTAGCAGTAAGGCAGGAAGTTAATGGGAATCAGCTGTAAACAGAGTTATTTCAGGGCCATTACCCTGATATGAGTAAGATACCTGCGTTCTAGAGATGAGAGAGGAAGTCAAAAGAAGACTCAAAGCAACAAGGATATTCAAAAAGTGTCCTTGAAAGGAAAGGTTTGGACAATATACCTGAAACCAGGAAGGGATAAAAGACTGTTATCCAGCAGTCTGAAAAAGTCTCATGGAGGTATTTGAAATATCTCTTTGGATAAAAAACAGTAAAGCTCTTGCAAGTACTGTTTTATTCTGGGCCAATGTGGGGGTGGAGCAACTTATGTTCAGTAAGAAACGTGAAAAGACTGAGATGAAATGCTGAACTTCTGCTTCTTCTGTTAATCCCCTATATTTTGGCAAAAAGCTGGATTTTTTTCATTTTTCATAAGTGCTAAAAGCTGTGTTATTCTTGATTGCACCATACTACAATACATATTTGTATATGTGCGCGAGCACGCACACACACGTCATATATATATATATATATATATATATATATATATATATATATATATATATATATATATATATCTAGATAGACAGATAATATGCAAGACATTTTGCCTGACTACATAAACAGATGGAGATACAGGTAAACAAGATTACAGTCTCTCCTATCTATTCCCTTCACTTCTTCATTTTAGTGTTCACCATACTTAAAGACCATGAGCAGAAGCAAAGGTCAGCACCATGAATGAGAAGAATTAATTTAAATTTTGAAAAATACTTTGAAGCACAATGTCCTCTTTCACAAAGGTTCTGTGCAGCGCAGGCACACACACAGGTCATTGATGGTCAGTTCACAACAGCGTGTGAGTTTAGGCATATAGACAAGTCAGTGATGGCCAATTCACAATCATGCCTGTCTGTTCAGGAATACAGGCAGGTGAATGATGCCTATTTCACAACAATATGTGCTGCACTGCTTATTTGCAAGGAGAGATGATTACTTAATTAAAAGAGAACATCTCATGGGATATGTTCTAAGTACAGTAATGCAGGGGAAAGTCCTGATGCTGGTGTCCTGCCATCAAAGGGCAATAGCTTAATACATTTATTTCAACTATTAAAGCAGCACTTTTAAAACAATCAATGTTCAGCTAGGAGGAAAATAAACAATGGCCAAAACACATTTTTGAAGTAATTTATATAACAGTCTCTTGCCTGTATATATTTATTAATATAAATCGTAATACAGAAAAGACTGAATAAGCTTTAATTCTGGCAGACTACACCATCATTAAAAAACCTAACTGGTCCTTTCCAACATTTTAGCTCCTATAAATATCAGTGCCTTTATCTAAAGTACATTCAATTTTTTGTTGTAATATCAACCAAGACAGGAGGGCCAGGCTCATAGCTTTCAACCTCTAGATGCAAGAATCACAAGCAATGCCAAACAATGAGTGTTAAAAACAAAATCAAGGAACGATTTCTAAATGTCGCTGTTACTTAAAACATTGCCAGAGTAAGAGGTTTTGCATTAGTATGCATTTTCTGAATGATATGAAGTCTGACACTCACATGTCCACAAATTATTTATCAGTTGCAATCTACAGTGATTTCCCAGAAAATCACACACATTACAAGGAACAAAACAAAATGAGCCAAACACAGGGACCTTCTGCAAAATCAGTTGTGTATACTCTTACAAATATTTTAGCAAATCACCTTCAGGACTGAACATTTAAGGAATGACTCAGTTATAAGAAAGTATTCTGAGCAGAACTCTTCTATTATAAAGCAGATCAGCAATGCTTGACTACATACACAACCATGCGTGCAAACCACCACTGCTGTCAAGGAAAAAACTGACTACGCAGAGAGGCCATTTTCAAACTAGCTGTTTTACAAGTACATAGACAAATTCATTCTGTGCTACACCAATCACACAATCAGCCAGGTCATACATAAGACAGATAATACGAACTAAAATTTTTCAAATGCAATGTTCTGCTTTCTATACTTCTGCTTACCAGTGTATTTTAAAATATACCCATTTTTTAACAGAAACAGAGAATACAGTAGCTTGTTTTCGTTAAAACATTGCAATTCAATTAGTGACTCAATCTGTCAAATCTAATACTATGGCTATTTTGCAACAATGTCATGAAACCAATAAATGCATACAAGAACCCCATGCAGTAGGCAAGCAGAAATGACTCCAGACCAAGGGGCCACACAATACTTTATTATAAAATGAAGATCTCTGTCTTTCAACTTCCCATTCTGGATTTCATTTCTGACCGCAAGTCACTGCCTCTATGGCAAGGTCATTGTGCAGAATGTTTTCATGTACTGCCTGATTATACTAAACTGTTAAAATATAGTATACCCTTGCCTTTGTGGCATAGTAATTGTCACTCATCCTGTCAGGATAAAACAGATGAACATTTGTGGTTTCATTTCAAGCAGTTTTATTACACATAAACACATCAGGAATGAGGTTTTGTAACTTAAACTTAAATAAACCTATAAACAAACTGACTTCCACACTCATACATGTTAACACTTTAGTTGTTCTCTCAAAATGGCACTGCATGTGCTCATTATTTATATGCACATGCTACATCTGGAAATGCTTCTTAAAGATACATAGACATTTTCTGTTCTATAGTAATGTTTACAACATTTTGTATTGGGAGAGTGGACATCCTTGCCTGGTTCCTGCACTCAAACCTAAAATGTAAGAAAGGATCCTTCCCACATTTATTCTGGTCTGTGGGGGAAATTCAAGAAATAAGAGAGGGGGGTTATTGGATGCAGATCCTCATGGAGAGTAATAGCAGCCATACAGAAAGGGGTAATTCAGGATGGTCCCCCTGTTGCAGAAAAAAGTAGTAGTCCACAAAAATTGATAGGCCAAAGAAGTGCAATAAAGACAGTAAAGCGGATTATTGAGGGTAAAAACGAAATTATGCATTGTTCCTATTATGCAAAAACCCAGAATTTCCAGACACAAGATTTACAAAATGATTAGGAGCAAAATTAGAGGAAAGAAAAATACTTCCACAAGGAAAAACTGTCAGAAACTTCAAATAAAAAAAACTGTATTTATTAAGACACTCTAAATTGGCCCTAGGAGTGACTGTGTGCTTGTTTGTGCCTTCTGCGGAAGGTTGAGCACCGGGCTGGCAACTCGACACCGTAAAACTCCACTGCCAATCAAGAGCGGACAGGTTATCCGCTGTGGCGACCCCTAATCGGGGAAAGCCGAAAGAAGAAGAAGAATACAACACATTTGTGAAAAACAGTATATAGATAAAAAAAACTTTGATCTGTTTGGAAAAAGAAGCATCTGAGGAAGTGCGAAAATATAAACAACAAACCCTAGAGATTTTCAAAAAGTATGAAAGAATGAGACATTTGATATGGTGCAATATTTATGCAAAGGAGAAAGCCAAATTAATCAATATAAAGAAGGCAGCCCCAAACATATTCAAAGAGAAATACAGGCAAAGGCATCCAGATATGGAAAATTTCACAATAAAAAAATAATAGCACAAAGAGGGAATGTAGAAAAGAAGATTAGTAAAGCAGAAGTTAAAAAAAATAGAAGTTGAAGTTATGGAGTGCCTGCAAAGTGAAGGATTTGGTGTAGAAGGTCTAACACAGGTTACATCACAGCATGATGGAGTCAGTCCGCAATGTAAGGAGAAGCAGGAAGATCAGAAGACTTCTAAAGAAGAAGTATGGACATAGGAAGAAAAAGAGATTTAATATGGTGTAATATTTATCACAAGGAAAAAGCAAAACTAACCAATACAAAAAGAGCAGCACCAAAGATATCTGAAGAGAAATACAGGCAAAAATAAATACAGAGAAGTAAATAGTGTGGGAAGAAATAGCCAGAGAATTGTTATGGCTAAGCTTGTACAGGCCCGAGGGTCGATAGCCTAGTACCAACCTATGAACCTATGAACCTATAAGGAATCTGGACATGGAAAACTTTACAATACAAAAACTAAAAAGACAAAGAGGAAACGTAGAAAAGGAGGTTAGTACTAGAGACGTTAAAGAAATAGAAACAGGGTTATGGAGTACCTCCAAAGTGAAGGATTCAGTGTAGAAAATCTAATTCAGAAAGCACCACAACAGGATAGACCAATAGATATCCAATTTAAGGGGAAACCAGTGGAATGGGAAGCAATTGGTCAGGGGCCATATGAAGATATTTTGGAGACTTCCACAGGAAACCATTATAAATATAAATGTTCACTTGAAGCTGGACAGCAGGGGAAGGAACAGGAAACTGTGGAAACTCTGATGCAGCCAATGCTGAGGAGTGATATGCCAGTGATTTCCCATATGACAGAGCAATGGATGGTACAGGATGAAATTGAAGACAATGTGTCACAGGAAGCTGCTATAGAACTTTCTATAGAATGCCTGCAGGAAATAGAAAACAAAAAAATGTGCCCTCAGTTTAGAAGAAAATGAACTATGAGAGCAGTTGCTTGATTTAAGACATAGACAGACATATTAAGATCAATGAAAGAAATAGACTGTAGAAGGTCAATAAAACCCAAAAAGTCAAAAGTCTGATAAAACAAATGAATACAGTAATTAGGACTATCCATAGAGATTCATACAATATAACAGAAGTAAACAAGATATATTATTGTGAAGCTAAATTAACTGATAAAGTTGTACCTCAAGAACACAGGGTAGTGAAGGACAGGAAGAGGAGAAATCGAATACCATAATGGAAGTATCAAATAGAGAAAACTATAAAGCAATTAAGACAAGAAGTGTCACTATTAGAAGAATATAGAAGAGGAAACAGATAAAAAAAAAATACTAACAAAGATAAACATGATAAAAGCAATGCACGGTATTAGAACAGACCAGGATATGTCATGCACTATCACAAATAACACACTAAAAATCTCAGCACAGGCAGAAAAACTTAACAGATACAGAGATAAATATAAAGGAAAACTACAAAATAAGCAATTTATTGATGACCCAAAAAGGTTTTAAAGAGAATTGGAAAACAAGGTAAAAGGAACTGAAAGATCACTAAAAAAAGAATAGATACATTTTGGAGAAGTATCTATGAAGATCCTGTGGAACATAGCAAAGATGCTAAACGGATTGAAGAAGTAAAAGAAACAAAAAGAAGTTTAAAGGTACAGAATATGAAATGGGATGAAGTAACAGCTAGAGAGATTGAAACAAAATTAAAAAAGTCTAACTGGAAAACCCCAGGCCCAGATGCAGTACCTAACTTTTGGTTAAAAGTATTAACATCTCTGCATGAAGATTTAGCCATGAGTAAGAACTATTTATATGCGTACCCTGAACAGACACCAACCTGGCTAACAACAGGAAAAAAAATACTCCTACTTAAGAGTGAACCTGCAAGCTACATAAAAATTATAGGCCAATAACTTGCCTTCTGACGACATATAAACTATTCACAGGAATTGATGCTGAGAGGTTATAGTCATTTAGTAGAAAACACAATTATGGCAGTAGAACAAAAGGGCAGTAAAGGAAAGTCACATAGAACAAAGGATCATTTGTTGTTAAATAAAGTCATAGTGGAGAACTGTAAAAATGGGAAGAATCTAAGTATGGCATGGACTGACTACAAAAAACATCTGATAGTATCCCACCATTTATGGATAAAAAGAGTGCTTAAAAATGTATACGATACACCCTACGCTGATCGACTACACTACAGTGAACATGAAACAAAGGCAGACCACTTTGCAATTAAGCCATGATAAAGGACAAATTATTATCCCAGGGATAAAAATTCAAAGGGGGATAATTCCATGGTAACTCTGTCACCACTGGTATTCTGCCTTGCCCTTAACCCACTAAGCTGTCTACTTAACAGCTTAGGTCATAGCCATAATTTAGCTCCTAAAAAACAACAAAGTGCAAAGACATCTCATCTTTTCTTTGTCGATGATTTAAAACTGTATAGCTCATCAGCTGAGGAACTGAAAGCACAACTGCAAGTTGTCAAAACTTTTTCAGATGATATAAGAATGTCACTTGGTCTTAATAAATGTCCAAAAGCAACCTTTAAAGCAGGAAAACTGCAGCAACAGGAAAACATCAGTTTGGGACAAGAATGTGACGTAAAAGAACTTGAGCAAGAGGGAGTATATAAATATTTGGGAACTGATGAAAAAATCAACAATAAAACATGAACAAATGGGAATAAAACTTAGTAAGGAATGCTTCAGAAGACTTAAATTAATCCAGAAAACAGCACTGACATCTATGAACAAAATCCAAGCTATAAACCAATTTGCTCTTCCTGTCCTAACTTACAGTTTTGGAGTAAGTGACTGTCCCAAAAACGTGTTGGCTAGATTAGATAGGAAAACAAAAAGGATGCTTCATCCTCACCAAATGATTTATAAATATCATTGCATACCAAGATTATATACTTCCCGTTCCGAAGGAGGGATGGGCCTCCTTGAAACTGATTACATGTATAGATCTGTAATCGTGGGACTGCACACATATCTGCTGACCTCACAAGACCCAAACGTAGTGAAAGTTTTGTAACATGAGGAGAATAAATCTAAGATGACTTCTCTGCTTAAAATAGCAGAAGCATATTGGCACCAAGCAGAAATGGAAATCAAACCAGAAGTAGATAAAAATTAGGCAGCAAGTGAATGTGCCAAAAAACAAAAGAATGGATATAAGGTGAAGGACCAGATGAGAAGGCAAGAAATGTGGAAAATGCATAACTATATCTGCAAGTATAGAAAACTTCTGGAGGAACCTCATGTTGATTAGGAACAAACACAGGAATGGTTAAGGAGAGGTGAATTCAAACCAAGAGATGAAAGGTTATTATTGGTGGCCCAAGATAGTGGGCTATGTACACGTTGGTTTACAAAGTCCATTGAACATATGGGAAAACAAATGTAGGTTTTGTAAAACAAAATTAGAAACAGTTGTTTACTTCATTGCTGGTTGTGACATACTAATGGTAGAAGGAATGTATACTGAAAGGCATAATAATGTGGCAAAACTATTGCACTGGAGATTGTAAAAACATTATTGTGTTAAAGTGGCTGAAAAACACTGGAAACATGAGCCATAAAGCATCACAGAAAATGATGAAGTCTACATCACATGGGATCACCCATTACTAACAGTTCAAAAGACACATGCTAGAAAAACGTATATAGTGGTCCATGAAAATAAGACAAAAGTAGCATTGATCATTAAAATCACGACACCCAGTAACTACAGTGTCTTGCGTACAGACACAAAGTCATAAAATATCAGAATCTGCAGGCAGAAACAAGAGCAATGTGGAAGAAAGATACCCAGACAGTTCCAATCATACCTCCCAACCATACCAAATTACTCATTTTTTATCGAGTTTTGGGATCCAAATAATGGGGTGCCACGATTCCCAAGTGGCACCCCTTCATTTCCAATTTTTTTTCCAGGGTTTAAATTTTACGCGCTTTCTGAGCTGACTTCATCACGTACGCAATGACGTCAGCTCTGTCAGCCTGTCGGAATTGCTTTCCCAGCTCTCTGGCTGTTTGAAATTTTCTAGGTGCTTATTTCTGTAATTAAGCTTTCCCGGCTGGCAAATCTGCGACTGCGAGCTGCTCAAACCAGGAAACGAGTTGCTGTTAAGCAGGTACTTTAATTTCTGTGAACGGAGTTGCTGTTAAGCAGGTACTGCTTGAAGTTCCTTTACTGAAGGAAACGAGCTTTTAATTTCTGAGAACAGAGTTGCTTCTGAAGGAAATGAGTTGCTATTAAGCAGGTACTGCTTGGAGTTTCTTTTGGAAAGGTATTTTCACGGGCTTATGGTGTGTGTAAGAGCTGCATGGAGCCGGAGTTCAGCAAAGTCATCTGACTGTTTCTAAGGTATCTATTTTTCTTCTCATCAACGGATTTGTGTGTGTGTGTGTGTGTGTGTGTGTGTGTGTGTGTGTGTGTGTGTGTGTGTGTGTGTGTGTGTGTGTGTGTGTGCGCATGTGCCTTCCCTTTCTCTCATTTCACTCCCACCCTACAGTGTTTTTTTTATGTGCATGTCCCTCCTTTAAAAATCTCTTCAAACAGCAATTAAGTAGCGGAGGATAAAATGGAGCAGCTCACAGGGATCTGGGGCAGTTTGGAGCAAGATGGCCAGCTGTAAACTTTTGTGGACCCTTCATACGCTCTTAACACTGTGTCTGCTGAGAACCTCTCTACAAGGAGATAGGAAAGAAACATGGGGTAGGGGGAAGAAACAGGGTAATGCAATGCACTCGTTTCAAGACAGCATTTAAAAGAACAGTTTCTTTTTGTAATGGATTATAATAGGTTTGTTGGCATGAAACAGTACTTATGTAAATCATATGGAGCTATTACTTTTGTCAAGAACCAATGTATCATTCCTCTTCTTAAATGTATTTTTGTTTGAGAGAGGCAGTCTGCACCTTTGATCATATTTTAGCTTCTTGAAAACATTTCGCACAGTGCAAGGTAAAGTACCTGCAAATGAATCTATGCGTGGCAGGTAGCATGCAGCATGCAGGCAGACAGATGCATATTTACCTCTTGTTAGTACTGTAAATTCTGCCATAACTTTTGAATAATTTGTGAGTTCCCGAATACACCTGGTGGCTAGAGGTACTCAGGCTCAAACCCTGTACCTTGGGTACAGGTAAAAAGAGCCTAAAGTTCCTAGCCACCACCACTTGTGAATTTATGCCTCATATTTTGATTTTCAGAATTTTTTGTGGCAAATCACTAAAGAACTGAATTCACTAAATAATGACAGGCATTTGAATTTCAGACTTCATATTCTTCAGAAAATAAATAGTAACACAAAACCTTTAATTATAGCAATTTTCTAAGTTTATAAGATCAGTATTTGAAATGTGTCTGTTTTTTGGGACTGTATTCCCCCATTATTATATTTATTGTGTGTGTGGATTTGGAAGTAGACTTTTATAATGGAAATGTTCTGACTTGGGCAGTTTTGTCATTATTGGTTCATGCATTTTGTTATTTTGTTTCATTGCCTAACGCCTACTGGAAAAAAATGTTCAAATAATAAATTTAAAATGCGATATGTGTGTGTGTGTGTGTGTGTGTGTGTGTGTGTGTGTGTGTGTGTGCGTGTGTGTGTATGTGTGTGTGTGTAGTTTTTGTCATTATTGATTCATGCATTTTGTTTCATTGCCTACTAGAAAAATGTTCAAACAATAAATTTAAAATGCGCTCTAACTTAAGTTTAACAAGTGTGCTGTATTATACAAGGAATATAATTTAATAAAGACAGGAAGGTGCATCAAAGAACGCATGTATGTTTCTTGTTTTGTGTGGAAGGGGCCTATGATTTGAAAACAGCCGAAAGGTAATCTTTATCCACCACTGGCAAGATGCATTTTCTTTGGATGTGGTGTGGGTTTCAATGCTGTTTCAATGAATGTGGGTTTCAAGGGCAGAGAAGTTTTAATGCCAAGTCTATTTTCATTGTGAGACAGTATTGCTTTGTTTAGCAGATATCTATTAGCGTTTGTGCATTGTGCTATAAAATGTAAAAAAAAAAAATCCAAATAATCATTGCAGAGGTAAAGCAGTATGCACACATTAGTGTTTAAGGTAAATGGGACGAAATAGCCAGATAATGGGACATTGGAATGGCTGCAGGGGGACTCTGGTGTCATATTTTGGTTGTCTGTTCTTCAGTTTGCGTTTAAAAGTTGGTATCCCACAATCCATTTGAGTGGGCGGGGTTACGTAATTATGTATGCAAATTTTACATTAATCAGCATACAGATTTGTGCCTATTTCTAACGGGCCTTGCCCAGATTTTTGATGTTTCCAGGTTGAGAGGTATGGTTCCAATAGTAGTAGGAGCAATGGGTCTTATAAAGAAGAATCTACAATCATATTTAGACATGGAAGCCACTGTGGTACAGCGGTAGCATTGTTGCCTCACAGTACAAGGTTCTCCTGTTCGATTCTCAGCTGGAGTGCCTTCTGTGTGGAGTCTGCATGTCCTCCCCGTGGTCGAGTGGCCTCCGAAAGACATGTGTGAATGGGCGTGCCTTCGCTGAAGGTTGGGCATCAGGCTGGCAACTCGGCACCATAAAAATCTACTGCCAATCATTAACGGACCGGAGTTCCGCTGTGGCATCCACTAACCGGCAAAAGCCGAAAAGACAAACAAACAAACAAACCAAAACATGCAACTCTGTATGACTTGCAGAAGGAGTCATTACTGGGCACATTACAGGTGCTGCGAAGAGCACTTCTGGCTGACGTCAAAGATTGAACAATACAAATGACATGACCTTTAATTGTAATTTGACTTAGGAATGGGGCCCATTCCTGTCATGGTATTAGAAACCCAAAAGATGCGGAAAAATTTAAAAAGCAAGAAATATTATATTCATAAACTAGCAAAAATGTACCAAGAAATAAGCCCACACGAGAATGGAGAAAGGAGATTTTGACAGTAGGGATTACTGCAATTACAGGGTATAGATAATAGCCAAGACAGGGATGTAATTTAATGGCGAAAAATGGCAAAGGAACAAAGGTATTGGGAGGATATAACTAAATAAGGAAAGATAATGGAGAGGGATGAGACTAAAAAGACATGTGGACTGCAGGCTAGAGACTACTTTTGCTCCCAGGGATTGATATCACAGTACAGGCAAAAAGAAAGGGACAGGGGAATCTTAAATGAACTCTGGTGGGGGGTTGAGTCAAATCTTGAAAAGAAACTGCTGTTAAAAAGGGATAATTAGTAGGGCATATAAAATATTGCATGCTAACTCTATGAATCAATCAGAGAAGGTTAGAAAAGATTGGGAAAATAAACTGGACAAGCAATTTACAAGGGAACAATGTGAGATTATATGTATGGCTCTCAAGTATGCAACAAAGTCCAGAAGGTTTAAGATCTTTGCTTGAAAGTGTTTGCAAAAGTATTTTTATACTCCTAACACTCTTCACAGAACTTTTCCTCATACAGATAGCAAATTTTGGAGATGTGATGGGGAAGAAAGAGTCAAATGGGGACATGCATTTAAGTAGTGTAATGACTTGGCAAATTTTAAAATGTTCCTACACAGTACTGTGACAGAAATATTGGATGATCAAATGGCTATAAGTAAGGATACGATTTTTTTTTGAGCTGTGACACGGGATCTGAATTGCCTAGACATAGTAAGGACTTATTAAGTTTAATTCTGGTGGCTTCCAAAAAAGCAATTACTAAAAAATGGAAATCAACGTCTAAACCAACTGTATTGAATATTATAAAGGGATAAAATAACTGGAAGAGGGATATTTAGAAAAGAGAAATTGCATACAAATAAATGGAAAGTGTGGGAACAATATATGCAGAATAATATCCAGGAAGAGAAGTAGTGAAGTGTAAAGAAAGGCAGGAAATCATCAATGTATGTAATGCTAGACTGACTATAATTATAAAAAAAAAAGATATATGTTATATAATGTATGTAAATGGACACGATATTAATATGGTTTGCTTTCTTTTCAGTTAATGTATGTTTGCCTATATCATAAGTGATACTTTCATAAAGTGCATTTTATGACTTCCCCACTATAGGCCAGTAATCAAGGAGCCTGAATCCTCACCACTGACACTGGAGGGGGACGTTCACTTGGAATACAAATGGATACACTCAGTATTCCCACATGCAGACCTCTCTGCATCAAGCACAATCTTCCTTAAAAGCACACAGGGCACACACTCAGTCCAGGGTTTGGGTGTCTCTATCTGTCTCCTTCCAGGTCCCCAATAAGACTCCCCACAATGGCACAGCTGTAAGGTTAGGTCCTCATCCAAGTGTCCAAGCCAAGTCCTCCAGCACCTTCTCTGTGAAACAAGTGCTTCATGTCCCTGATCCGAGTAGCTGACACACACACACACACACACTTTGAAATTTAATTTTCACACACATGCTCTTAAAAGGGTATCCAATTATGCTGACTGAAGTTAATACTAATACAAATGGTAATGTTGTCCAAACAGCCAGGCTTTCAGGAGTGGCCAGAGTTATCACCAAATAAATATGTACAAATACCCACAAAACTTAAATAATTTTTCTAAAAGGACCAGCCACAATGAGAAGTTTAAATATATTTAATTATACATAATAAAAGCACATGAAAATACTAAGTATTTATTTATTTGACATTTGTTAGCCGGGTTAGTCTAACTTAGCAAGAAGCCCTTTTTCAGCAGAGGCCCAAGGAGAAAAGCTCCATCATATAAACAAAAGATACACAAATAAAGAGTTTAACTGTTAGTACTAACAAAGAACTCAAAGTATACCAACACTAAAAAGACTTCTAAACAAAATTTTAAATAGTTACATACACAGAGAGTAGAAGTGCAGTTAGCACTTGGCAGTTAACAACACATTAAAATATGAAAAGTAATTAACATTTGACAATAAATAGTGTTTGATTTTGTAATAGATTGTCTGCAGGAAGAAAGTAAAGAAATATGGTATAGTTACCAGTAACATAGTATTAACAGAGATACAGGAGGGAGAAAGGTCTAGGAGGAATAGGTTATGTTGGAAAAGGGCAGGGACAAGATCACATTTTGAGCATGTAATCTTTTAGCATTTTTCTGAAACTGAAACTGCTAATGGTTGCTGTTAGGTCTGGGGGAGTTTATTCCAGGAGTAAGCAACTGAATAGCTATACAGAAGTTTACCCATTTGTTTTATGGGCTTATAGACATCCAGGAGATGTTGGTCTGCACTGCGAAGACAACGTTTGGGAGTAGAGGGAGAGATTAGGGTAGATAGGCATTATTCCTGTATAATAGGCCTAGTTTTTGGTGTGTTTTTTTTTATGGCCTGTAGAACATGGATGACAAATCTAATTTGGTCGTCAATAACAACACTAAGGGGTTTAGTATGGGTTTTGACTGAGATAGTAGTATTACTGAGTGATGTGATTGAAAAAGAGTTTTTACAATGTTGTACAGATTTAGGGAGGAAGAGAATTAGTTTTTTTTTTTTTTTGTAGGATTAAGCAGGAGTTCACTGCAGGTTAGCCATTTTTCAACAGACAGAAGTGAGTCTTGGATAAGGGACAGAAGGTGGTGGAGATTATCGGAACAAGATTTGATAGTGAAACCATCAGCATACTGGATAAGAGAGGAGAGAGGGCAAGCTCTGTGAAGATTATTTGTAAAGATGTTAAAGAGAAGAGACTCTAGTACTGAACCTTGGGGCATGCCAGTATGAACAGGAAGGAAAGGGGAGGAGGCCGATAGCCATCTAACAGACTGGAGTCTATCAGAGAGGTAGCTGGTGAAGCAGAGTATGGTAGATTGTGAAAGATTAAGGTTTTTAAGTTTAGACAGAAGTAGATTGTAGGAGACAGTGTCAAAAGCTTTGGATAAATCGAGGAAGAGACCAGAAACTATTTTGTTTTCATCACGAGCTTTGGCAATGATCTGTGTGAAAGTTATGAGAGCAGTGGCAGTGCTATGATGGGGACAAAAGCCATGTTGGGTAAGTGTTAGGAGATTTTCCTGTAAAAGATGTTCAAGGATTTGTTTATGTATGCATTTTTCTATTATTCTGGAGAAGGGGGATAGCAATGGCATGATATTTGGTGGAGTCTATAGAGATTCCTCCTTTATAAAGGGAAATAGCATAAAATTTCTTCCATATTTTTGGGTACATTGTTTTCAAGGATGGATTGATAAGTATGAAGATGGGGTAGGCAATGGCGTTAGCATCAATTTTGAGAAATTGAGGGGGTAAGTTGTCAGCAGAAGAAGAGCATGGTTTAAGTTTAGAGAGAAATTATCTGATATATGCAGTGGGGGTGGGTTTCAGAGAGTTTATAATAGTCCTGTCAATATTAACATCACCCAAGATAATGGGCCTCATAGGTGATGTTATCAGAGATCCAAGAGAGAAATTGCTGTAGGATAGGAATGTTATTTCCTGGGGGATGTAGATGGCAGCAGTAGTGAGATTTTTGTGACTGTTAAGTTTACAATTAACTATAAGAATTTCTGCAGGCTGAAAGTTAGGAGGGTGTGTGGGAAGAGGGTAAATGAGAGTTGTTCTGAGTACAGAACTGCTACACCTCCCCCTTTTTTAGAGTGACGATCAAGTTGTAAAATATTGTAGCTCGGGGGAAGAACTTCTGAGTCAGAGATATGTGGCTGTAGCCATGTTTCAGAGAGAGTGAGAATGTCGGGGGTATACTGAGTGATCAGGTAGTGAAGAGGGCTCACTTTATTGTTGTACGTGGCCACGATGTACGTGGCCAGAGTGAAAAAAAAAAAACAATCAGCTTCTAAAGAGGAGAATCAGGTCAGTGCTGTAGCACAGTATGCCAGTCGTTTAAAGTAATGCTCTTTATACATCTCACCTTTTGATAACATGAGCTTATTTCCTGTAAATTCTATTACTAAAAAGGAAAAATTTTCTACAAAGTTCGTGGCCAAGATGTATGTGGCCAGAGTGAAAAAAAAAAACAATCAGCTTCTAAAGAGGAGAATCAGGTCAGTGCTGTAGCACAGTATGCCAGTCGTTTAAAGTAATGCTCTTTATACATCTCACCTTTTGATAACATGAGCTTACTAAAAAAGAAAACTTCTTCTACAAAGTTAACTCATGTAGGTAACATTACTGGATAGATCAGAAAGACCAGGATAAGCGGGGTGGAGAGGGTGGTCTAGCGTCCAACCAGTGTGCACACTATTTACAACACAAATGCAGGGAGAGCCTGAAGTAAGTTAACTTTGTTTTTTTTTTTGAAAAATACTGAAATAAAGCTATACACTGGTGACAGACTTGAGTACTGGTAATGAAGAGTCAGTCACTTTAGCACTGAAGATGCACTTTTCTTGGTACAGGTATGCAGTGGACCAAGGGAGAAAGTGCTTAGTCTAAATACACAAATACTCAAAACGAGCACAGTATCTAAGCTCTGGGAGCAGAAGTGGGTGCCTAGTACTGACTGAAAAATACTAAATATCTATTTGCAGTAAACAACAGAGTTTCAGTCACAGTAAATATTAAAAATAACACAGCTGGAAAGATTCACACAGTTACAGAAAAACAATACTTGACTAGTCTCACTATATCTTCCTAACTGATGTAGAGAATTACTGTTCCTATTTACTAAATAGGAGAAGGCAGATGATTTGTGTAAGGGTCTTTCTAGTTGGGTTTCCAAGAACAGACTGCCCCTGAGACTTCAGGTTCCTCTTATATTAAACATTATTTCTGTACAGAATGAAAACACATACATCTGGTCATCTGACTTCTGGTTCCCATGCTATCACCAACACTAGAAGCTGCCAGGATTTTAGCACATATTTGTTACCTTACACACAGATGGAGCTTTGCTCAGATCTTCTGCAGCTGCTGGAAGACATAAAACAATTTCAACTCTCTAACCTTCCAGAATAGCAATTAGCTCCCTGCTAGATACAATAAAGAAGGCTTCCTAATACTTGGTTCCCAGACATTTTGTCTCTGGCTGCAACTAGAACTGTAAGATAACATATTTATGGCTTAACCCATGAAATAATTTAATTTCAGATATATTTTTCAATGTCAAGTAGATTAAGATTAACCTCTGCTCTTCCAGTACTCTGTTAAAATATATACATTTAATTCAGTTACAATAATACGTGCACATTTCTTTTCCTTTCAGCAGGGTGCACTGTTGATATATTTCAACACAAGCGAACCTCACAAATACATTTTCAGCACAATCATTTGTTCAAATCAGTTTGATATACAAATGACATATAATTATTTAAAAAATTCTAGCTAGCTGTGCTGGTACAAGTCATACATCCACTACCCCACTTATCCTGGCAAGGCTGGCAGTACCTCCTATTGTCACACATCTAAAAAAACACTATCATTTTGTTTGGAAATCCAAATTCTACCATTGACCATCTTATAACATCCCAACATATCCTGCCAAATGCTTTCTCTGTATTCCGACTTCTCGCTAACAAAGGTATACTCTTGTGCTCAAATTACTTCTGTGTGACTATTGTTTTATATGATCAAATGTCTGTTGTCCTTCTATAAAGCTACAATGATGCACATCTATCAATTTTGACAAGTTTTTTTTTCATTCTTTTAGCTACTACAGACATAAAATACCTTATAGTCATAGTTCAAATTTGAAATTGTTGTATATGATGCAAGGTCTGCAGAGTCCTTTCCCCCAATTGCCTCTGCTATCAATGACCTTTTCAAAGATGTGAGCACTTCTCCCCCATTTAAGACATTACTGAACAGTACAATGTCTTCCAAATCTTTAATACTTTCTTACCTCTTGATTTCCAAATTTCTATCAGGATGCCATAGATTCCTGAAGTTTTTTTTCTCAATTTTTTTTTTTATTTTTCAAATACATTTGAATGAATTCCACAGTATTTATACATAACATCATAACTATTTACATTAGCTTAACACTACAACAGATCTTAATATATACAGTTATTTATGTCCAATCCATTATCAGAGTGTCTGATCAATTATTATATAGTGTCAATCAACAATAAGACTTTTCCCCAAGGGTTGTTGATAAATAGCTGTGGATAAATTCTTAGTTTGTTAATTATAATTTCCAATAATGCTGTGGTCTTCAGTAGGCTGTAGAAGTCTTCCAAAGTTAGTATTGTGTTTGTATTCCATCTTTTTGTTATACACTTCCTTGAAAGTGCAAGTATAGTCCATACTAGATACATGTTTGGCCTATTCAAATGAGGACCTTTGTTCACATTTAATAATACAAGAGCTTTAGTTAAATAAAACGATTCATTAAATAAAGTTTGCAGAAAGTTATTAATACCATTCCAAAATGGCTCAATTTTAACACAAAAAAAGAAAATGCGGTTCCAATCTGCATTGTGTACTTGCTCACATCTCCAACATATTCCTTTTATGGAAGAACTAATTTTTACTGATTCTGTCTGGGGTTAAGAATGCTCTATGCAAGCATTTCCAATTAAAAACTTTCCAGTATTGTGTAAAGGATGTATATTTTATCGATAATAAGATATTTGTTTTAATATTTTCAGTTAGCTGTATTGAGTGTCCTTTTGTTATATATTTCCAATAGGAGGTTTTGGATGTTGTTGTATAGTTTATCAATATTGCGTAAAATTTTGAAATAATGTTTCCCACGTCAGAGTCATTATATATGATTTCATATATGTATTTCATAAATTTAGGTATTTCTTTAAATGAAGAATTGTTAATTATTCTACTTAAATCTTGCGAATATGACAGAATATTCTGTAAAGTTAGCCAGTCCTGCTGTGGAATTCTGCATGTTGTTTTTATTTCTTGCATATCTAAAACTTTTAGTTCTTTGATACATTGGAGCCAACAAACAAACCCTTTCTGTTCCCAGGAATTAATAATTTCTCTATATATTTTATGCGGAAAGTACTTTGTGACTACAAATGGTGTTAAAAGATCAAACCAGATTTTTAAATCTGTATTTGCATTAATAATTTTCTAAAATGAGTCAATGTAATAATTAATCATATGAGTTTTAGTGGGTTTATTTATGTTATATTGTATACTAATACATATGTGCCATGTTAAATTATTTTTATATGTTATTTGATTTTTTTTTTTTTTTGCAAATCAAATTAATTTATTGATATTACAGTTAGTAATTCTTTTCAATTTGCAGAGCAATTTGGACTTATCCAGTCTGAGATTGTTTTAGATACTGATGCTTTTATATATGTTTCTATATCAGGAAAGTTTAACCATCCCTGTTTCCATGGTCTGATATGATATATTAAAGCTATTCTGTTTATTTTGGGAAACCATAAACATTTTACTAGGCATGAATTTATTTCTTTAAGTATATTCCTTTCTGGTAACAGTTGTACTGCCAAGGCTATATATAGGATCTTGGGCAGTAAAACCATTTTTATTAACTGCAGTGTATCTTCAAATGTTAATATTATTTTGTTCCATTTTTCCAGAGAGATTTTAATTGTATTGATGATATTACTGTAGTTTTTTGAGACTAAGTCATTATTATCCTTGCATAACTCAATTCCTAGATATTTTAAGGTAGATTTTTGTTTCCTTATGATATGAGCCCCCTTAGTCTGCAGTTCTTTTTTTAATTTAAAAATAAAAAATTTGATTCTGATTTATTGAAATAGAGACCTGAAGTCATGTGAAATTTGTCAATTAATATATCTAATTCTTCTAATGCCTCTTTTGTATTAGATAATTTTAGTAATGTATCAGCAAATAGCATTACTTTAGAATTGTATTGTTCATAACATCTATTCCTTTGATTTTTATATTGTTATGAATTGAATCTGCCAATATTTCAATAGCCACAGCAAACAGAAATGGTGACATGAGACACCCTTGTTTAGTGCCTTTTGTTATATGTATAGATTCAGAGGTAAAAATACCTAACTTGACATACGCTAAATTATTTATATATATATTCTTTAAGATGCAGGAAATTCAAATAGCATTAGGATTTTTAATAAATAGTCCCAATTTAGGGAATCAAAGGCTTTCTCTATATCTAAGCCAATTATGAGTGTTTCTTTATTTTCTTTATTAACATAATCTATAAGAGAAATTATCCTTTTAATAAGGTCACATTTGTGTCTGTGATATATAAATCCAGTTTGATCATTATTTATTGTTTGGATAGTGGTATTTTCATTCTATTAGTTAATATTGTCAAATGATATAGGTCTATATGAGGTACAGAGGTTTGGGGATTTGTTTTCCTTTAGGATTGGTGTGATTAAGGAAAATCTCCAAGAGGGTGGTATTAAAGCTTGTGACTGAATTTCTAATAGAGTTTTATGGAAGAGGGATAGTATCTTTGAATGAAGAAGTTTATATATTTCCATAATTATGCCATCTATACCTGGAGCTTTATTATTTTTACCCTATTTTATTGTATCTGTAATTTCTTTGCAGGATATGGGAGATTGCAGATCTAGTTTTAATTTTTCTGGTATTTTTTTATATTAGAGCATTTTTCATCCAGATTTAATTGATCAATATGTATATTTTCTCTTTGGAAATGTTCCATATAGTGATTTATATAGGCATCAAAAATGTCACCTATATCAGAGATATTTTTCCCTTTCTTTTCATGAAAGATACTTTTAATGTTATTAGCTTTTGACTGTATTTTGATTCTTGTGGATAAATTATATAGATATTTGGGAGAAGTGGCCAAAGTACTAATTTTTAGTTTTTCTAAAGCTAAACTAGTTTTATGTGTTAGAATTTCATTGCATTTATTGTTTAATACTTCTACTTTCTTTTTCATCTCCAAATGATTTTGTTTTGTTTCAGCGTTTACTGACAAAAGTTTGGATTGTAGATCTAATAATTCAGAATCCCATTCTCTGATTTTATTATACTAAGTTAGGCTTTTACCATATAGGTAAGCTTTTAATGAGTCCCATATCATTATTTTATTTATCTTTGTGGTGTACTTAATATTGAAGAAGAACTGTAATTCAGATAATAACCAGGGTTTGAACTATTTAATTTTAGTTATATATGCTGGAATTCTGGAGTTAAAGACTAATGGTTTGTACCCATTTTGAAGTTTTAGTATCAATGAATTGTGGTCTGAGAAATTAATGATTTTAGAGTGCAAGTCATGGACAGCACATATTTTATCTATTCTAGTTTGGGTACCAAATCTGTGATCTTGATGGGAAAACAACAAAGATTTATCTTCTTTAAATTTGAAAGTATCTACAAGATGAATTGATTCTACCCACTTGTTTAAAGCTTTTGATACAGCAGATGAACGCAGTGGTCTTTTAGTTGTAGTTTCCGAAATATCAAATATACAGTTAAAATCTCCTTCTAATATTAAGTTGCCTTTATAATTATTGGAAATTAAATCAAAGTGTTTTTTAACAGTTCCTGATCCAAATCCAGGGAACCAGTATAGATTGGCTAGGGTCCATATTATTTTTATTATATTTAACTATTACTAATGCCATAAGGCCTTCTTTATCTTCATACTTATAAATGATTTATGGGTTAATCACATTTGTTTTCCATAAAATTGTTACCAATTTTGTCTTTGTCTTATAAGTGGATTCCGCCAATATCATATATTCCTTAGGATTCCATTTGTAATTGTCATTTATTTTGAAATGAGTTTCTTGAAGGAAGACAATTTGTGCTTTGTTCAGTTTTAAATATTTCTGTAGATTTGACCTCTTGCTGGGATTGTTTAAGCCATTGGTAGTTAAAGATAATAAAGTTAAATCCAACTTAGGTTATTTAGACTATGTATTTTTTGTTTTATTGTGACTATTAAACATTTTCTTCTGATAACTATAAAGTATACGTTTCAGAATTTAAAGGAAATTATCAGTTTTATACTTTGAGTGTTTATCAATAAAGTAATGCTTTGGTCAGGCATACAAAAAATGTTTTTGTGAAATAAATTTAAATTAATAAATGTTAACAAAACTAAGATCCACACTATCCTTGAAATGAAAATCATTCCTAATCTGATAGATAAACCTAAGTCCATCAGATTAGCACTCATACCTTGACAATCCAGAACATATGAGCTCCATAAATTGAATTATCTTATGGAGAATATTTGTAATAGGAATAAGCAATATTTATATTATTTTGAGAAGATATATTGCTATTGTAGATTAGACAGAATTCTAATACAATATAAATGTCTACTTATTGTATAAGCAATTAATATTTACATGAAAGATAGATGGCATGCAATTCAATCATAGTAAAGTAGGATGTATCATATATAAACCTCAAAAGATTATAGCACACAGTTATTTAACATATTCACCCTTATTGATGAAGTCTTTCAAAACTTATTACTTAATATAAATGGATGGGAATAATATTTATACCTAATGTTTATAATACAATGCATTTTACCGGATATATCAGAAGTTATATTTCAATGTTTGCCAGCATTTAAGTAATCACTTTGTTGCTAACTTACTTAAAGCATCAAGTTTGTTTTATATGAACATTGATTTAAGTTAGTGCATTTTAATTATCAGTGCATCCCTTTTCTCCAATTTCCTAAACATAAGGATTTTCATATTTGGCATTTCTTATTATAAAATGAGTGAAATTATAAGTTAAAAACAACAAATTCACTTATTGTGATAAATGATTACACATTCATAAATTGCCATTTAATGGCATATACTGAATGTTTTTTTACATTTAAATGGCAACATTCTATTTGTATAATCAGCAAAGGTTAAAATGAGTGATTATTGTCAATTTAATACTATTTGTTCAGAATGTGATTGTTACATTCTGTGACATTCCTAGTTCAGGCTTCTATTGTTTCCCTTGAACAACTTTGTCAGCTTGACGTCATGTATAAAACATTAGTTACCTTGGTAACCACTTAAGTTTTATATATGCTCAAGATGGGTTACAAAAACTACAATTCAAGTTAAAGCAATTGCATGACTTGCTATGCATATTTACTTATATAAGAAAATCATCATGCTTCCCCTTGATGTTCAGTGTAGTGTAGTGTATGTCATTTATGACAAGTTAAGACAGTAGTGTTATTATACACAAGCCCATGTTATTAAATCCTGTCTTTAATATCTAAATTCAGCAGACTGCTTCATTTTATATGACGATTATATATTTTATGTCGAGATTTACTAAAAATCATACATTACATAACTATTTTTTTTTACTGTTGCTTAGTTATTTGAGAGACCACAAGCTGTATTGCTTATTCTTATTATTAGCTATTTCCAAGCATGTTTATACAGTCCATAGACTTTAAATTATGAGACCCTTCTAGTTTCTTATTTGTTATAAGTATATTTTCATCCTTACATACACACAAACATCAGTACTTCAAACACGGGCAACAATGTCCATCCAGTTTTGCCAGAATACCATTCACTAGTTCATGTGGTGTGTTTCCAGGGCTGTTCTTAAAATATCCAAACCAATATTTGTCCTGTTCCATTTTATCAGCCTGTTCCATGCAGTGGCCACTCTGCCAGTGAACCACTCAACACACCTTCCATTCCCACAGATATTTCCACAAAGGATATCTGATGACTCTCTAGCACTTCCCGGCAACCCCAAACACCCCTAGAATCAGCTATCCCCATATGCCCAACACGTCCGAACAAGCTCACCTCCCAGACTACTGCAAAGGGTACTGCACAAGACCAAGTGCTCTTAGTCTTTCACAATAACTCAGACTTCCACTCTTATGTAAGTCCTTAATGTGTTTGGACCAAAATATATTTTAAATATAAAATTGAGCTTATTATTATTATTATTTTTTATCAAGAATAAACTTAATGAGCTAAACGAAGACCATCAATATGTGTACATGTGGTTTAAAACACCCCCTTTATTATATATATATTTTTTAAAACCAAAAACTTCATTGCTGAGAATAATCTCGAAGGCTCCTCAGAGCCATTAAGCATTATCATCACTCAGTCTCCATTAGCATAGCAACCTGGGAGCGTATGTTTTTGTTAGTGTGTCTGTGTAATGCATACCAGAGGCTTGTGATGCACCTGAAGCAAAGCTTCACTTCACTGCAACTTCAAGCCTAAATTCCCTCCCTTTCAGTGAGGCAGCAGCCAGGAAAAGAACAGAGAGCAAACAGATAAAAAAAAACCTCTCAACAAGCCGCCACAAGAGATAACACATTCTTCCAGCCTTCCCACCTCTCACTCAGCAGATGTATAAACTATTCTCTGCCAAAATATCCCAAATCACAGTTTTATCCACCCCCTTCCCCTGGATCAAGGCTAAAACACCAAATGTATCTTCCTAATACACAAAAGCATCAGTAAACCTCAATCACAAGCCGCAACCCACAGCTTCCCAGAGACAAAAACGGCAGCATGCAGCAGCTGCCAGACACAGCTGCATCCACGCACACCATATCAGGATTGATCAAACAGCACTCGTAGCTGTGATACCTGCCATAATTGATATTAACTATATTTAGATAGAATAATGATGACATTTGTACTAAGAGCTTGCTACTAGTATTTAACCAGGATGTACATGACATTTCTAAATCATACATTAACTGAAGAAGGCATTAGTCTCCATGACAGCATTTTTTTTTCAAAATGCACTACTGTTACTGCTATTATATATGATGTTAATTTGTTACATTTGATCTGAACTCTGATGAATGGTACCTTGTTGAATTAGTTAATTAATTACTTAAATTATTATAAGTAAAATCAATAAAAAATGAACAAGAGAAGTATTCAGTGAGTTCAAGTAGGGGAATAGAAACTTCTATGTTTGCATTATATGTTGCTTTGTTCGGCTTACATACAATGTAAATAGTAACCCATCTTGCCTACCTTTGTTTGTAAAGAATGATTGGACTCTTTGGATCTCCAAGCAGATTTTAATATTAGTTGCTTGTCCAGAATTTAAAGAAATTTTATAACTCTGGATCTAGGTGGAGTATTTGTTGAGTTAGAAGCAGGTTTCCTCAGTGTTCTATGTGTCCTTTCAATTCCAAATGAAAGTCCCTCTTTCAAGTCTAAAAATTCAGGAATCCAGGTTAAGAATGAAATAATGTCTTCTCCTTCAGTGATGTCAGGCAGACCAAAGTCCCTTATGTTGTTTCTCCTTTCTCTGTTTTCTAAGTCATCTGTTTTGTTAAGCAACCATATATTCTGTTTAAGCGGAAATTCTTTTTGGAATTCTTCCTCTTTGTGTCTCCCTTCAATGTCATTTAGAGAAGTCTCTATATTTAATATTTTTGTATGGTGTTGCTGTAATAGTTTCTTAAGAGTATCAGTCTGTTTTTGATTATTTAATTTGAAGTTTTCTAAGTAATTTTTAAAGCCATTAATCTTCAAAGATAGCCCCTTGTAAGGTAGATGTCATCAATTGCAGTTCTTTTTTCAAAGCAGCATCTGGATGATAATTCCTTGAGCTGTTCATATTCAGTGACTCAATATATCTCCAAGTTACTTCACAGGAAAAAAGTTTGTATATCTCCACCAAAATTGATATTTATGTAGTTTAGTAGTTTATCTAAAGATTTCTGATGTTTTACACTTGAAAATAATAACATTTTCCTATATTATTATACTAGTTTATGGAGCTCTCAAAATTCAATGCTCTCAGTTGGCCATCTAGGCTCCACCCTCGAAGTTCTTGAAATTTTTCATGTTGACTGATTGTACATCACATTCATATTTTTTTTTTATTTCTTCACTATCTAGTGTCACTGACAGTTGCTCAGATTTCTCTTCCCCTAATGCTGGCATATTTCAATTTTCCACAACTATTTCCAATAACTCAACCCGATTTCCCAGGTCTTCAACTTTATATAGATTTTCATAAAAACTAAATGTCATTGATACCTCCTCAGAATCTCTGGTCATTCTCCTTGTCCTAGGATCTCTGAGTTAATCAACTGATTGTCCTACTTTTTTGCTTCCTAAGTCGTTGGGCTAACAGCTTTATTGTTAAAATATAAAGGTGTAATTGCAATACTCATGAATGTTATTCAAGTATTCATTTATTTTTTTAGCTGCCTGCACGTGTTCCTGTTTTTCCTTCCAAAGTTTCTCCTTAAACATTTTGTATCAATCTAACATTTTGAAGCCATTCTACATAGTTTCTATCAGATTTTCAGACATTTCTATTACCTTTATTTCTGCCATATTTTACAGTCCAATTTAATGTACTCCCAGGCATAAAATATGAATTCTGGAGAAGTTTCTATCTTTTCTAAAAAGTTTGGAGATTGTCTGCAACCCACCCCCTATTTTTCTTTTAATAAATATGTAGTGAAATGCCAGCGTCCTTCATTTTCCTTCCCCTTAGCACTAACCTAGTCATTATAGGGATATGATCAGACACAGTTATCAAGTGACATGTTTCTGTGATATTTAATTTAGGGTTCCTATTATATAATTGAAGACACAATCCTTCAAATGCGTCTTGATCGAACTTGAAAGCACAAAATAGCAAAATGGCAAATAAGCGATTTCTTTCCCTGGGAAAGAAATCGCTTGGCTGCCTCTGTTACTTTGCCATTTTCTTCACTGTAGTGCGATCTCGGAGTTGGTATATTTAAGTAGGGGGGTGTGGGAGTCACAACCCCCCACATCTGGGGGTGTGGGGGTGAAGCCCCCCACTTTATGTAATGTTTTGATGTTTTTATTTATTTTTTTTGTGGAACAGTGATTTTTTTTTCCCTGGGAAAAAAATCGCTTTTCCAAGTGTTCGGGACTGTAAACTTTTGCTTACATGGGGTCAATAAATCAACGTTCACTTTTTTAAGCATTTGCTGATTTAATATAGACCCTTAATTTATGTTGTCTAGCCCAATTACTATATCTTATAGAATAGAATGCAAGCTCTACCAATCCCATTAACTGAGCAACATCTTCCTTACTAAATACTTTCATGTACTACTTTGAAAATCTCTTCTCTGTTTATAATCTACCTTCTAGCCCCCAAATACATCCTTATTACTATAAAGCATGTTGCAGTCACATCCAAGAAATAAAATGCCTTGTTGAAATCATATTATTTCCACTAAAATTCTAAGTTCTAATACATTTGTTTTAGGGGGAAAATAAATACACATCATCACTAAAATCTTCCACAATTGCTTTTTTTTCTTTGCCTATTAATACCTGTACCCCTTTCCCTATCAATATTGTTACTCCTCCTTTTTTCCTTTGCTGACAAATTTTCTATTGAATATCATTCTTGGAATCCTTTATCAAATTAACATGTTCAATTCTGTTTAGATGCATTTCCTGTAATGTTACTTTTTGTACCACACATTTCTTAATATATGTCAGTTCTCTGTGCTTTTTGTCTAAACCAGTTAGGGCATTAACATCTCATGTCAATATTTCACTGCACTGTAATAAGAAATAATTCTCATTTCTAATACATGACACTTTTCTATATGCTTTTCCTTATAAGAACTTGCAAAGGTATACCGCTGTCAGGCAAGTCTGCCATAAAACTTTAACTTGCCAAGTCTTTCTAACTTCATGTTGCATTTCTCCAAACTAATCATTTACTTTAGCCCCATACCCAAATAACACACAACAAACACACACAATGATAATTATTTTCAAAAACAAAATACATACTTTCCAAACCGAAGCAACTACTCCAAAGTGACAGCTGTTCAGACAGGCATTACATATAATAAAAATCAAGGTAACTATGCTAGTGTGCATGTTTTTGCTTGGGCTTACAGGGAGATATCTATCTGTTTCAGTCTTATCTCTGTTTTCTTTCCATGTATGAAATACAACTTGCACACATTTAGATAATGGTTAACCTTTACTCTACCCCTCTAAACAAGTCTCAGACTAATATTTAACAGATGTTTTAACTATTAAATTCTTGACTTAAGTTCATCTAAATGCAGTTGCTTCTGGAATGGTTCAATCTTTACTTTTATTTTATTTCTTAATAGCCAAGTTATAAGTCATTGCCCTTTTACAATCCAATTACTGAATCTCTCAAATATCTTTTAAAAAGGTCATCCTCAACAAGCTGTCTACACATCATGATTTTATGTCTTTCCAACAAAACCCACTTACCTCATTAAGTTATTCCCCTTTCAACTTAGAAAGCTGCAACTGGAAAACCCAGTGGGAAATCTTACAGATGTAATCCTGAAATAATATTGTACAGATCTTCTGCAATTCATGTGTACTTTCAACTAGTCTAAATAAGAAAGACAAATAACTCTTCCAAATTTATACACATTACTAATTTCTTTAACTATTCCCGCGGTGGTGGTGCTGCAGTAGCATTGTCTCCTCACAGTAAGAAGGTGTCCGGTTCGATTCTCAGTTAGAGCGTCTTCTGCATGGGGACATGCATGAATGGGCATACCTTTGTTGAAGGTTATGCGTCAGGGCTGGCAACTCGGTACGTAAAAATCAACTGCCAATCATTAGCGGACCAGAGTTCCGCTGTGGCGACCCCTAACTGGGAAAAGCCGAGAGTCACAACAACTAATTTCTTTAACTGTTATAAGCATTAACAAAACAACTTTTAAATTATTCTTAAAATTGCTCAGCACTCATTCAAGCCATGACCCCTCAGCAGCTGAAATAAAACTACATAATAGTTTGTAACTTTTTGAAACTTGCATACAGTTTGAATCAGACACTTTTAAAGAGTAAAAGAAACATTCCTTATAAAATAACTATTATTCTTTTATTTTAAACTACTCAGCACTCACTGAAGTAATGCCCCCAGCAGCTATAACAATGCTGCAGAGCATTACTATAAACTACTACTCTAACTTTACTGAAATGTTATACAGTTTGCATCACTGGATCCCAAACAAATAAAAAAATCTTACCTTTCATTTGTCATGCTTTTTACATTTCCCTCGTCTTCACCTGCATTTTCTCCTTTTCATGATAAACTTTTTTTTTACATTACATAAATAAAGTGGGATTTATACACTTTAATCCTCTCATTAATTCAAAAAATTCAATACATTTTCCACTACTTTCAGTCACTCTCCTCAATTCATGGTACACAGTTCAGCAATAATCTTACAAAGTGGGATTTATGCTTCTCACTTCTCCCACTCATCCACACAGTTGGGTTTATGAGGTTCCCTATTACATGATCAAAACCTTAGATTATCGAACTCCTAAAGGTCGATCACTAAATGTCGAAGTCTGAAAATTGCGAACGGCTGTTTCCACTCAGGGAAATGAGTCATTTAGCCGTTACGTGGATTTTGTTCTTTCTTTGCTGTAGAGCGATCTCTGAGTTGGTATATTTAGTTAGGGGTGTATGGGCGGCACAGCCCCCTACATCAGGGGGTGTGAATGCAAATCCCCCAACTTCATTTCTGTTTAAAACTTTTTTTTTTATTTGGCCAACAGCACTGTTTCCCTATGTGGAAATGACCATTTCCAAGGTTAAAGGTTTGATATTTCGTGATTGACCTTTAGGTATTCGATAATTTAAGGTTTCAACCATGTAATATAGACCCAGGTTTATGACTGTCAGGTCACCCACTAGTTCAATAAAAATGCCCAACTCCTGGGCTTTGTTCAAATGTTCAGTTTGTTACCATGCTTTAAGGGTAACAAAATATACAAAAAGTGATGGTGTGGAATATTAAAGGAGATGGTTATGCTGAGCTGGGGCTAGGGACTAAGATAAATTTAGGGGATGAGACAAACTGAAGGCATAAACAAGCTGAGGATGGGTTAGAGACGGAGTATTCGGGTTAAAGGACAATACTCAAAAAAATAGGATTCATAGTCCAAGGAATTGGACAAAAGATAGGGTATAGATGAAGCAGAAAAGGGGGATGGAGAGACTGAAAACAAAGTACAAGCAAGCAGAAAAAAAGAACTGAGGGAAGCTAAGATGCAAGTTGAAAAAGAGACCGAAAAAGGAATAATGTAGATGAATAATGGCTTATAGGTACAAAGATGAAACGAGGAAGAGAGGGGCAGATTCTACCAGGCTGTACTGATACAATCATCAGGTCACAAACAGGTCAAAATATGGGTACTGAATGAATACTTCACTGTAGTCTTCATGATGCACAGGGAAGGGAAGGCTGCCATGCTGGGACGGAGGTAGTGCACAGTGGAAGCAGTTGCAACATCAGGCATATGCCAAAATAGACCAGGATGAGGTGAATAAGGTAATGCTTACCAGATGGGGAGAATAAAACACAAGGACAATATGGGCTTCCTCACAGGATCCACAGGAATCTGGCCATTATGCTGGTGCACCTCCTGATGTAAATATTCAGCAGGCCACTCTCCAGTCAAAAATTGCATGATGACTGAAAGACAGCAACAGTACCCTTGCAAAAAGTGTTGAACAGAAAAAAATCCAGTGAACTAGAAGTGTATTAGTTTAATAACAGCACTAGGGAAAATATGGATAGAACCCTGAGGGAAAGACTGGTTGTTTAGCCACAGAATAACAATGAAGAACATCAACTAAGTGAAATATGGAAATGATATAGGTACACAAGATCATATAATGAACATATAAAGGGATCACAATCATGGGAGAGATGGTCATAGGTTCATAAGCGAGCTGCTCTTACATGCCATTTTAAGCCTAGCCAATTTTCCTTTCAAAGGCGAGAATTAAACCCTGTACCCCACCAAATGACATTTTGTACCTCATTGTACTTAATCCCCTTTTCCCCATATTTTACATGGAGTTGGGGTGTCACATCAACATTAGTAAATTATGACCAAATGATCCATGTACACAAGATCATATCAGGGAGATGTGAAGAAATTACCTGGGAAAGGAAGGTTGAAGGTGCACAGGGGGTTACACACAGCAGAATGTTGGAACCAACTACTCTCTGGATCTGTGTGTCACAAAAAAATGAAGATTATAGATCCACAGAATGAACTACAAGAATGAGAGGTGAAAAGTAAAGCCATGAAGACATTCAAAATGGACATGGACAGAAGGACAAAAGGGAGTAGATAGATAGGAAAGAAGGGGAGGTAGAATACTGAATGTCCTTAAAGGGTAGTGTAAACAGGCTTACTGTCACCTCCTTCAGTCCAAGAAATAAAGTGTAATGTAACCAACACATCGGCAGAAAAAGCCATCAGTTCAATATGATCCAATTTTGTGACTAAGTTACTGAAAAACTTTATCATAAGAGGTTACTAGGCTAATGGCCCTGGGGCTCTTACATGCCTAGCCAAGAGTTTATCCACAAAAAAGAAACCTCAGTCAATATCTGTCACCTCTGTCTATGAGGGACACAGGTGGAACCCCTTGGACAAATTTGTGGTTTTTCATCCACTCATCAAGATTATGCTTGAAGAGGGTCTGCGAGGTATTCTGTTTGACATGTATGGGAAGTCTATTCCATAGACTGGGCAGCCTCTGGGAGACAAACCTGTCTCTCCTGCAGGTTTTGTTGATATCACATATTAGATTTAGGCCTTTTGAGCAGGTAATGTGTGAGGAGTTAGACTTATGGATATGGAGCATCTCCAGCAGGGCAGGGTCCAAGATTACCTTGCAGGTGAGAGACAGATCAACTCTGAGCAATCTGTGCAATACTGAGCAGAGTGATACAGTAAATGCTTGGTTAACTGGCACCCATGGGGATTGGTAGATGCCAGATAACTGTAGTTTCTGATTGCTTGAGAATTACTACTGAAAATAAGCCTGACTAATACTGTACCTATACAGTTTGGTTTGACTTGTTCTTAGGTCAGGGAGAGGGGGAATTTATTCCTAGCTTCCTTTTTTAAACTCTAAAAACGTAAAGTATGTTTCTGCAGGGGGGGGGGGGGCAATACATGAAAATTGTACTATATTTCTTTGATTTTAGTTTTTTTATGGTTGCTTGAGAGTTCTGCTTGTTTGAGTTCCAGTTAATGGAGAGTTTACTGTAGTGATTTGAGCCTGTCCACATAGGACTGTTGTTGGAAACCGTGGATTCTCTTTGTGAGGTATTTCTGTGGCCTTTCCAGTTGGTGCAGGTGTTTGGAAGGCACATACCAAATGGGGCGTTATACTAAATTACTGGCCTAATGAGGGAGGAGTACAGAGAGGTAATAACTTCCTTTTTTCTGGATGCAATCCCTTTACTTATGAGATGAACCAAGTAAAATGCTTTTATACAATATAATAAGATGTTTAGTAAAATGCTTTTCTGACCACTGCTGCTACATGATGGTTGAATGTGAGATTGTTGTAAACCTGTGTACCCAGGTCTCTCACCACACTTTGTGTGCTTAGGGGGTTGCCTTTAATGTGGTAATCAGTAGGGGCCGTGTTTTTGCCGAATGGTATGACTGAGGCAGAAATATGGCAAGTAGAGTAACAGGTGAGTTAAATCATGTGTCTAGTTGTCTTCTGTGTGTTTGTTTCAGATATACCTGATCATACAAAAATAACTGCAGCAGTGTAGGTTGGTGGGGGAGTCTAAGGAAGGCTTTAGAAAGGATGACCATATATAGATAAAGATGGCAGTTAAGGTTCATTGTAGACAAATGAAAAGTACTGCACTCAGGCCATAACAATCCACATATGAAGCAGCAACTGAGATGTGAGGGAATGGAAATGACAGCAAAAAAGCAAGAACATTTACCCTTTACAGTAGCTCTCTAAACAATTATCAGGCTAACATTTAACACATTTTTTAGCTAATAAATTATTCACTTAAGTTCATTTAATTGCAGCTGCTTCTGAAATGGTGGAATCTTAAATCTAGACATTTAACTAGCACTTTTTTATTTTATTTCTTATAATAGTTAAGTTACCTGCCATTGCCCTTTTAAGAGCTGATTCCTGTATCTCTCAAAGATCTTTTGATAATGCCATCCACTGGGGGTATTGTTTGCTGCTTGACTAGAGGCAGAGTGAAAGGGCAGTGGTGGCAGCAAACAGATTTCTGGGGAGTATCTTCAGGGAGAGAGTCTCCAGAAACAAAAATGGAAATGTTACCACTCTACCAGGCACTGGTCAGGCCACACCTTGATTACTGTCTGCAATTCTGGAAGCCTACAAGAAAAAACTGATAGCAACCTAACTTTTGACAACCATGGTGCTTCCACTGTACAGAAAGCTTTCTATATGGCTCACCTCATAAGTAAGGGTATCTCATCCAGGGACAAGGAGATCATAACATCCCTGTATTCTTCCATTATAAGGCCCATTATTGAGTACAATGCCCCATTCGGCATGTACCTCGCAAAGCACATGCAGCAGCTGGAGAGGCCACAGAGGTTCCTCACCATGAGAATCCAGTGCCTCAAAAACCTACCATACACAGATAGGCTAAAAGCCCTATCCCTCTACTCTGTTTCATACAGACTCCTCAGAAGTGACCTCTGTCTGGCATACAAAGTGATCTTGGACCCTGCCTTGATGGGACTGCTGCATATCCACAAGTCAAGCTCCACTTGAGTAACCCACACATGTGGCCTCAACCTGGTCTGTGACATTAATAGGACTTGTTGGCAGGACAGATTTGGGTCCCAGAGATTCTCCCATCTGTGGAATAGACTCCCTCTCCACATCAAGCAGAGTACCTCTTTACCCCTTTTCAAGTGCAACCTTGATAACTGGATGGGAAATAGAAAATACATCCCTGGGATTCCACCCGTGTCCCTGCTGGACAGGGGCATCGGGTGCCGATTTGTCTATACATGGGCTAAACTGTTAGCTAGGCTTACAAGTGTCTCAGGGCCAATAGCCTAGTAACTTCCTATGATCCGATGATCCTAAGAGACAACAACTTGCCAGAAGGAGTCCAGATAAAAGCTACCAGAAGAGTAGGTGAATTGGTCACACCAAACAATGTCTCCAAAAATGGGCAGGAAGAAAAGAAGAGCGCTGGTGTAACTGAAGGATTAGGCATCCATGTTAATTGTAGCAGAGGTCTATAAACCCCTAATGGTCAAAGTGTGCCTGCTTTAAAGCTGAACAGCCCTGGATTAATAAGCTGGTGGCCAGTCAATGTCCAGTTGTCAGCCTGTGTTACCTGGGACAGCTCTATTGAATGAAAGCTGCATGTAAAGACAATAAATTTAACAAAACTGAACTAAGGATTGCTATATTAAATAGAGGTACTCTGACAAGACACAGCTTGAAAGTGGATATATGATAGTAAGGCGGAGACTGGACATCCTGTATATCTAGGATTCAAGATGGAAGGGCAGTGCATCAAAGTAACTTAGCTTAGGATCCACAGTCCACTACATAGGGGGAAGAGAGACTAGAAATGGTGAGGGAATTATAGTGAAAAAGAGAGACAGTCTTCTGAAGACAGTACAGGATGTCATTAGAATTAGTGAGAGACTCATGGCAATCAGATTCCAGTGTAAAGGTACACTAGTACTCATAATCTTAGCCTATGTCCCACTACAGGGTTGTAGTAGCAAGGGAAAGAGTCCATTCAGGCAGCAGATCCAGGACCTATAGCTAAAGCATGACAAAATGAGCTGATGTTAATAATGGAGGACATGAATGTTCACAGAGGGACAGAGAGAACAAGATATGAGGACTGCCTGGGTCAGTATGGATGGGGGGGGGGGGTAACAGGAATATAGAATGACAGGCCATTCTAGACTTCTCTTGAGCAAATGGCTTGACTGTGGCCAATACAAGACTTACCAAGAAAATCACAAGATTTTATACAAGAGGACAACATGCAACTGAGGCAGACTTCCATCGAGTAAGGAAAGTACACTTGGGTAAAATCAGAGACTGTAAAGTCACCCCAAGCATAAACCACTGGTGGCCACAATTAGCTGCAAGCACTGGTCAGAGAAAGTTGTAATATCAACAGAGACTAGGCTGAAGACCTGGAAGTTTATGAAAGCACAGACGTTTAAGGAAATACTCAGGGCTCTAATACCTCAAGAAAAAGAAGAAGAAAAAAAGAGCTACACGATTAAGGCCCATATACAAAACACAAGCAGAAGGTTATAATTCAAAATGCAAAGGGATGATGATGAATCAGGGAGATGTTCAAGAAATAGAGAGAGTGGAATTTTGGATGCAATCCTTAAGGAAAATAATAAGAACCATACAGAAACAGTTGCACACCTTGTTGCTAGTTGTGATATACTAATAGCAGAAGGGCTGTATACTGAAAGGCATAATAATTTGGCAAGACTGTTGCACTGGGGATTGTGCAAATATTATGGTACTGAAGTGGCTGAAAAACAATGGAAACATCAGCCACTAAGCATCATAGAAAATGATGAAGTTTACATCACATGGGATCACTCATTACCAACAGTTCAAAAGATAGATGCTAGAAAACTGGATACAGTGGTCCAAGAAAAGAAGACAAAAGTAGCATTGATCACTGAAATCACTACACCCAGTGGCTACAGTGTCTTGCGAACAGAGAGACACGAAGTCATAAAATATCAGGATTTGTAGGCAGAAATGAGAGCAATGTTGAAGAAAGATACCCAGGCAGTTCCAACAGTAGTAGCAGCAACAGGTCTTATAAAAAAGAATCTACAATAGTATTTAGATAGGTTACCAATGTATGTACTCTGTATGAATTTCAGGGGTCATTACTGGGCACATTGCATGTGCTGCGAAGAGCACTTCTGGCAGACATCAGAGATTGAAAGAATACTAATTTGGTGAACTTTAATCATACTTTAACTTAGGAATGGGGTCCATTCCCTTCTTGCTATTAGAAACCCAAAAGACTAGGAGAAATTAAGATTGAGAAATATTATGTTCCTAAAGTAGCAGAAAGTATTCTAAGAACTAAGCCAACATGAGAGTGGAGAAAGGAGATTTTTGCCAAAAGGGATGACCGCAAGTAGGAGTACAGAAAATAGGCAAGAGGAGACTTATATTTACTGAAGAAAACTGGCAAAGAAACTAAGATATTGGGAGCAAATAATTTGATCGGGAAAGCTAATAGAGTGGGATGAGGCAAGAAGACATTTGGATTGCAAGATAGTGACTACCTTCTCTAACAGGAATTGTCATCAGAGTATAGGCAAAGAGAAAGGGGATGGGGAGTCTTAAGTGAAAGACCTGCTCTGTGTAGTTTTTAGTTGAATCTAGAACAAAAGCTATTGTTACAAAAAGGCATAATTAGCAAGGCATATAAAATACTGCATGATAACTATGAGACTTACCCAGAGGAGTTTAGAAAAGACTGGAAAGAGAGACTTGAAAGCAATTTACAAAAGAACAATGGCAGGATATATGTATGGATCCCGAGTATGCAACCAAGTCCAGAAGTTTAGGATCCTTACTTAGAAGTATTTGTATAGGTACTTTTTTTTACCCCAAGCAGACTTCAAATAATTTTTCCTCAGGTAAATAGCAAATGTTTGAGGTGTGACAGAGAAGAAAAAGGCAACTGGTAAACTATGTTTTGGGAGAGTAATTTGTTGTCAAACTTTAGAGAGGTAAGAATAGATTCCAAATGGATATTCCTCAACTTGGATACAGTAAACAACCAGGTCCTAAGAAAACTGATTTGGGCAGTCCTGCAATGGTTCAAAGTCCCAGAAACATCGCTAGATCTAGTGGCTGCTATGTACAAGAACCTAATGACACAAGTATGAATAGTGTTCAGACTCTCACAGGGTTTCCCAGTGGGAATGGGTGTGCATCAGGGTTCATCTCTGAGCTCACTGCCATTCATACAAGTGATGGACTGCATTCAGCAAACAGATACGAGGGGACACATCAGCAAAGCTGCTGTATGCAGACAATGTGGCTCTACAAGTAGGCTCTAAACAGGAATTTCAATAAATGAAAGAGAAGTGGCATGTAAAACAGAAGGCATATGGGATGAAACTGGGTACACATATGATGTGCTAGACAGGGGTCCAGGGAAGTAAATAGTGTGGGAAGAAATAGCCAGGGAATTGTTATGGCTAGGCTTGTATAGGCCCTAGGGCTGATAGCCTAGTACCAACCTATGAACCTATGAACTACGGGTTAACTACAGATATGATGGATTAACTACTTCAAGTATCCATGAGAGGTCAATCAACACAAAGGGAAAATCTCAGTTAATAGTTCCAAACTAAAATCAGAGGTGTTGCAGCCAACTGTCACAGTGAGTCAATGGTAATGTGTGACAGAAGAATGCCAAAGAATCTGAAAAGCTACAGTGGTGTAACTAATGGTTCTATATGGCACAGAAACCTGGGCAGGGCATGCAGCACAGTTAAGGAAGCCTGAAATGAGCGGTACAGTGCAAACTGTGGGAGCAGAAGTCAAAGTAGCCCTGATTGCAGACAGGTCAAGGAAAACAGATTACAGTGGTCTCTCACATGTGCAGGAAAGAAAACTACAATTTGGTGAAAAAGATTTGGGAAAGAGAGGAAGAAGACAAGAGCTGGATGGATTTTGGGACAGAAGATCTGCAACACTCTAACATGACTGTTGAAGAACGTAGAAGAGTGGCACTGAAATGACAGACGTACTGACAACTGACTAGACACCCCAACCCTATGTAGAAAAATGGGGAGAAAGGAATTGATGATAACAAGGGTGCATATAATGCAAGGATATGCCAAGAAAGGAGACAGAGAGCATTTCTTGTCACGAGAAAGCAAAAGAGAAGACAGGAAATCATACAGACACTCAAGATCATGTCAGAAGTGAAGGGATTACACTCACAAGAAAAAAAATGAGGGGGATGATGGGTTACAAGGACCATATTGTAAGAAAGAACCAATCTCAGGATCAGTAAAAGCACTTACTCACAGACAGGGTTATGACCCAAGGAATGGATTATGAAAGTGTATGGTCATCAGAAAATCCCTAAAAGCATTTAAGAGCATATGAGACAGGTGGAGAAGGGGTAAGGAGGAAGCCAGGATTAAAGCAGAAGTAGTATGTTAAATGCTTTCTGCATAACTTATTCTCTGATATAAATAATTCTGACATCAATTTACAGACTTACAAGGCATTAGAAGCTCTCTACCAGCTTCTGGAAAGTGGCACAGCAGACGGCACAAAGAAACTATATCAGGTTGCAAGGCAAAGACAGAATGATAAAGAAGAAATTCAGACACCCTTCATAAAGAATCCCAGCAACAACCTGTTCACCAGACCACAGGACATCAAAGGTGGATGGAAGCAGTACTTCCAGCAGCTTCTGAACAAAGAAAACCCCACAGAATCTGTACTGTCCCAAACACAGCCTACAATGAGAGAAGTGAAGGAACCCACCACAGAGGAAGTAAGAACAGCACTAAGGAAAATGAAGTCAGGGAAGATAGCAGGCTCAGATGAAACCACAGCAGATATGATAAAGATGTTGGGCGAGATAGGGGAGAAATTGCTTTTGTGGGTACTCATAGCAGTATGGAGAGAGGGGCGTATCCCAGATGATTGGACAGTAAAAGCATATTAGTGCCAGTGTTCAAAAACAAAGAGGACATTCACAACTGTGGGCAGGACAGAGATATCCAACTCCTGTCACACTGCATGAAAGTCCTGGAGAGAGTGATTCATAAATGAATATGCAGAGTAGCTGAAAGCAAGATGGGAGATGAGCAGTTCAGATTCAAATCAAGATGCAGCACAAATGACCCGAGTTTTGCAATGAGAGATAGTTGAGAAAAAGCTAGAGATGAGAAAAGGTCTGACTGGGCATTCCTAGACTTTGAGAAAGCATATGACAAGGCCCCGTGAAAGCTGGTTTGGGCAGTCCTGAGGTGGTTCAAAGTCCAAGAAACATCGGTAGAATTAGTGCAAGCTATGTACAAGGACCCAATGACTCAAGTACGAACAGTGTTCAGTCTCACAGAGTGACTGGGTATGCATCAGGGTTCAGCTCTGAGCCCACTACTCTTCATACTGGGGATACACTACTTTTACAAACATGTCAGAGGGGATAGATCAGAAAGTTTCTGTATGCAGACAGTATGGCATTACAGGCAGACTCTGAGCAAGAAATTCAAAAAAGGATAGGTAGATGGAATGCAAAACTGAAGATGCAAAGCTAGAATTGGAGGGGCTACAGCTAACTTGCACCGTGTGTCAGCTTTCTAAAGCTATGTCGTAACCTCAAGGGAAATATGCAACAATGCACAGAACTTATTGTAACTGGCATCATCCACAACTTATCTTGGTCCATTGCCAACCTTTTGACTGACAGATTCAGCTCAAATCCGGGTCTATATCAGAATCGCAAAAGCTGTCTTTCGCAAATACATGTTCATCAACACATATACGTCGAAGAACGAGATCAGCGAAGTACCAAAAGAGGGAAATGGAGAATGCCGAACAAATTTTCTTGGCCAGCAGGGTGTTCGTGGGGATGAAGAAATTAATCCTTTTCTCCACTGTAGTGCGGTCTCAGGGTTGGTATATATAAGTAGGGGGTGTGTGAGGTGCAGGGGGGCTTGTCCCCCCTGCAAAAACATTTGAAAAAGTGTTTTAGGTAAGGTTTGTATAGTTAGGTTTACCTTACCTTTATGGTGCTGTTACTTCTGGGAATGTGTTTGGCGTTCTCCATTTCGCTTTTTTGGTACTTTGCTGTTCTCGTTCTTCGGCGTTTATGTGTCGATGAACAGGTATTTGTGAAAGACAGCTTTCACGATTATAAAATAGACCCCTCAAATCCCCCCTCCCTTTCCTCCTGATAGTCCAAATGAAATACCTTATATCACAATCTCCCCAACCATAACATGGGAATAGGTCTTCAATGCACTTCCCATGGCCAAACACACTGCCTCGATGTGCCCTGATAACATCCCGAGGTGCTTGCTAAATACCATGAAACATGACCTCTCTGGTCCACTTAAATCACTTTTCAAAGGGAGCCTATGGTCAGGTTTTCTGCCCAAGGAATAGAACATGGCTACAGTCATTCGTCCAACCACTGATCCTGGTAACTGCAGGTCCATATGTCTGACCAGCCTCATATGCAAGGCCATGGAAAGAATCATCATGGACATGATAAATAAGAACATAAGTAACCTGCAAATCCTGGACCAAATACAGTTCGGCTCTGTTAAAGGAAGGTCATGCCTATTAAATCTGGTGGACTTCTTTGAGAGGGTCACCAAAGCAACTGATGAGGGTAAGACTGTGCACACAGCTTAACTCGACCTGGCCAAGGCTTTTGATACAATACCCTACTCAGGCATTACTGACAAGCTCACTAAATTAGGTATAAACCCTTTTATCACCCTCTGGATAGCCAATTGGCTCACTGACAGGACCTAGGTGGTCAAAAGAGGTGAGGCCACCTCCACCGAGAGGCCTGTCACTAGTGGAGTCCCCCTGAATTCAGTTCTGGGTCCACTCCTTTTTGGCATCTATTATTCTGAAGTGGAAGCAAATGCTGAAGGTTTATGGCTACGTTTGCAGATGATTGCAAGCTGAGGGTTATCAACTCCCCTGCATACACTAGCATTCTTCAAGAAGGACCATCTCTGACTAACAAATTGTGCCAACACCATGGTCTTAAACGCAATGCTAAGAAAGGCATAATTGTACCCTTTGGGAAGTCAACCATCCTGGCTAATTACCAAGTTGATAATACAGCCCTAACAGTTGACCCAGTGTCAGGTATATCAGTACGCATATAGACAGTAGCCTTACCTTCAACCACCACATGCCCAAAGTGGTGAGGAAATCCTTTTATGCTGCACAACTTATAAGTAAGGGCATGGCATCTAACTCCAAAGAGGTCATTATTCCACTGTACTCTGCCCTTATCAGCCCAATCAGAGTACAATGCTCCCTTCGGTATGTACTTCACCAAGCATATGCAGCAACTACAGTAACCTCAGAGGTTCCTTACAAAAAGAATATAAGCTGTAACAAACTTGCCTTATGCAGAGCACCTTAAAGCCCTTCACCTCTACTGAGTCTCATATAGATTACTAAGGGGTGATCTATGACTGGCTTACAAGGCATGCGCAAACCCCCCCACACTTATGAATCTTCTGTATATTTGTTAAGTCAAACAGTATCACAAATAGAAGGTCTAAGGGTCCAAATCTTGTCTGAGACTTAAACAGAATGTGCTGGAGAGACAAATATGTGTCCCAGAGACTGCCCCATCTATGGAATAGGTTTCTCATCCATGTGAAGCTGAGTTTGTCTATTACCCAATTTACACGTGATCTAGACCAGTGGATGGGGAATAGGACATTTACACCAGGCCTTGCACCCATGTCCCTTATGAATAGAGGTAGATTATAAATGCCTGGCCTATTTGGATACAGGATGTCATTACTCTTTCAGGAAAACTTGGCTAGGCTTAGAAAGGGCCCCCTGGTCATTAGCCTAGTAATAATCTAGGAATCTATGTAGTATATGACAGAAGAATGCCAAAGAAGCTGAAAAGTAAGGCGCACAAAACAGTGGTGTGACCAGAACTACTATACAGTACAGAAACCTGGGCAGTAACGGCAGAGAAGTTGAGGAATCTAGAAGTGATTGAGACAAAGTGCCTGAGATAGGTGTTAGGATGCACACTCTGGAACAAATGAAGAAATGAGGACATGGATGCAGAAGCCAAAGTAGCTCCAATTTCAGAAAAAATCAAAGAGAACAGATTACAATGGTTCAGGCACATGCAGAAAAGCAGAAGACAATCTGATTAAGAATATTTGGGGCATCCAGCAAAGGTGGATGGATTGTGTGAGAGAAGACCTGTGACAGTCAGGCATGAGTGTCAAAGAAGTTAGGAGAGTGGCAATGAACAGAGACAGACTGAGACAGTTGACGTGACACCCTGACCCCATGTGGAAAATAGGAAAAAGGGGGCTGATGATGATAACAACACTTCCAAACCTTGTTGTTGCATTTTATTCCAGATCCTAACTACCATGTTCAAAGTCAAGGCTGAGGTCTTACTCAACAAGCATGCTATATAAAATGCATTTGTTTTAGACCTTAGCATAACAGTAGATATCCTAATGATCAATGTTGCAATATTTCAAACTGTTCAGTTATCTCACCAAATAACCTAAATGCCCAGCTGGCTACCAAAACCTACCATACAGCCATACATCTGTTATATGACCTATGCCTGCAAGCACAAGGGTATATAAGCATAAGTATGACCATGAATCCTCAGACGGTCTCCAAGCTAGTAAAAGCCTGTAGAGGCCTGATAAACAAAATAAACTGATCAGCAAAGAGGGGAGAGGAAGAAAGACATTGATCTCCCTTGGTCCATGAGGAAAAAGGAAGGAAAAAGACGGGGGAAAGTAGGGAGGGAAAGAATACTGTAACAGTGATGAGTATGACATCTACTGTTAGATTAATCTCTTACATAACTATACTATGACCTTCCTTAGACCATTGTTAAGTATACCAAACTGTTGTGTGATTTGTAAAGCTTAAGAAGTGTGAAGGTTAGTTGGAAGAAAGATAGGCGAACTGTCTAGTAACCTAGAGAGGTGGCTTGGATTTAGAAAAGACATCTACTCTATTAATGTTTTGTGATGGCATGCACAGAAGACCAAGTAGCCGCTTCCAGAATTATTCTAGAGTCAATCCCCTTGTAAAAGACTCCAGATGAGGTCACTGCTTTAGTAGAATGTACCTTTGCTGGCAAAGGTAAGGATTTGCCATGTTAAATGTAATAAAATGAAATGGATTTACAAATACAGTTAGTAGTAGTTTGCTAACTAGGTTTCCTAACTTGGAATCTTGGAAAGAGAAAAGCAATTGGTCAGACATGCGGATATCCTTATCCAGGTAGGATCTGAGACATTTATGCACATCAAAATACTGTAGAATCCTTTCTCCGTCATTTTATGGACTGGGGAAGAAGGTGAGAAGATTTCTGGCCTGATTGAGAAACAACTTATTAACTACTTTAGGAAAAAAGAAGGGACTGGCCCTCTCTCCTTATGACACTCTCTCCTTATGAAAAGTAAGGTGGGGACGGATTGCCATAAAGGCCTGTAGCTTGAAGACTCAACTGGGAGAGGTGAGAGCTACAAGCAGAATTGTTTTCCAAGTACAGAATTTGAGAGAGGCAGAAGCTGCTGGTTTGAAAGGATGGAAAGTGAATTTTTCCAGCTGAGATCACAAGCAGGAGGGATAGCTTTTCTTGGAGGTTTCAGATGAAGTACACCTTTTAAGAACTATTTCAACTCTCATATGGTCAGAAGAGGAGAATCCAGAGGTAGGCACACAGATACAACTGAAATGTTTGCCTTAATAGAGAATATGCTATACTATGCCAGACTTCAACAGCTCACACAAATAATAGAGAACCATAGATATATTAGCCTGTACTGGTTCCTGATTTTTAGTCAGACACCATAAAGTAAATATTTTGAACCTTAATCACATCTTCAAAAAACTGATGTCTAAAAGGGATCAGAATCCTATCGTCCGTATCAGGTTGAGGGATGACAGGCTGGGGGATTAAGTTGTGAGCCCTTCCGCTATGTGAGTAAGTCTACTGTGGAAGGAAGCTTCTGCTGAAGGCCTTTGGCTAGGTAGAAAAGGAGGAAGCAATGCTGCCACAACCAGTAGGGAGTCAACAGTAAGATCTTTGGGTATTTTATTTGGCTCTTTAATAAGACCTTGGGGAAAAAGAGGAAGTGGGTGAAAAACAAGTAAGAACTTCCCTTTCCAAGGAAAGGACACTGCTTCCATTTTCCAAGCTTGGGGACGGTAGGTCCTGGTGCTAAACAGCAAAAGTTGCGTGTTTGTTGTTGTCAGTAGAGGAAAAACATCTATCAGTGGCACCCCCCTCCCATTTGGTGGACTATGTTTAATAGAAATATCTCCATGTTCACCATCCATTCGTGGGGATCTTTCCTTGATCTGCTTAGAAAGTCTGCCAGAACATTGCCCTGTGAGGTAATGTAAATCACTTGGAGAGGGAGGTTTGCTTTTGTGGTTGCTCTCATACCAAAGCAGACAGTCTGCACAATTAAGATCTGTTGCCTCCATGTTTATGTACCACATTGCCGTGTTGTCTGTGAGTACTCTTAAGTGACCTAGTTTCCAAGAATGGGACAGCATGTGCAAGGCCTTTATTAAAGCCCTCATCTCCTTCAGACTGATGCACTCTGATCTTAGATATGTAGGCCACTGTCCCTGAACTCTCAGGTTGCCCATCCATGCTCCGCATGCACAAACTGATGTGTCTGTGTGCAGCACCTGTTGAGGTGTCTGCAGTTTGAGTGGAAGACCCAGGCTGAGCTTTATCTGTGATATGCACTATAGGATTTCCTTCTTTAGGCAAGGGAGAAGAAAAACTTGTGGTGTCCAAGAGATGAGAATGTTGCGACCATGTGCATTTCAGGTACCACTGGATCTTCATCATACTGAGTCAGGCAAAAGGGACCATAGAGATGGTTGCTGCCATGAACCCCAGGCTCTGAGGATCTCCCTTGCAGTAGAGGAATGAAGAGGAAGAGGGTAACTGGTTAGGCTTTGCACTTTGTGTGACGGAGGAAAAGCCTGCATGAGTTTGGTGTCTAGTCTGCACCCCAAGAAAACTAGGTCTTGGCTTGGTTTCACTGCAAACTTTTTAGGTCAATCGTGAAACCCAGGCCCTGAAGTAGGGACAGCATGAAGTTAACATAAGTTGTCAGTATCTCCTGAAACGATACCTGTATTAATAAGTCAATCAAATAAGGGGGCATCTGCATTTACTGAGTCCTGCAGTAAGCTATGACTGGGGTGAGGCAATTTGTGAAGACTCTGAGGGCCATACCTCTCAATCTGGACACGGCCCATTAAAAATAGGTACAAATCTGTACACTGATTAGCATCAAATTTGCATATATAATTATGTAACCCCCACCCACTCCAATGGAATTGTGGGATACCAACTTTCAAGCTCAAACTGAAGAACAGACAATGAAAATATGGCACCAGAGTCCCCCTGCAGCCATTCCAACGTCCCATTACCTGTCTATTTCACCCCATTTACCATAAACACTAATGTGTGCATGCTGCTTTACTTCTACAATGACTATTTGGATTTTTACATTTTATAGCACAATGCACAAACACTAAGACATCTGCTAAAGAAAGCTGCTAAACAAAGCAATACTGTCTCACAATGGAAATAGACTTGCATTAAAACTTCTCTGCCATTGAAACCCACACACCACATCCAAAGAAAATGCATCTGACCAGTGGTGGCTAAAGATCATCTTTGGGCTGTTTTCAAATCATTGGCCCCTTGCACACAAAACAAGAAACATACATGTGTTCTTTGATACACCTTCCTGACTTTATTAAATTATATTCCTTGTATAATACAGCACACTTGTTAGATAGAGCACATTTTAAAATTGTCTTGAACAAAGGTAAACCACAGCGTTAGCAGGAACCAATCACCAAATGAAAAAAATCCAAAGGTATATGATGTAAAAACTCCAGCTTTAATCCAAAATAGACAGGAAAACGGACAGGATTAAGTGCTTTCGCTATGTAGCTTCTTCAGATCCAACACATACTCAATAAAAGTCTCTGTAATATATACTTCTCTGAGTACACTAATTAAGTACTTAAGCAATCTATTAATTATAGCTTTTAAAGAGACAATGCATAAAATCATCAAATATATATATATACTAATTCAAGCACTTGTGAACACATAAAAACATTGCTTAAAGCATGCTTAATAAAATGTGCTAAATAAAAATACACAGTATGAACATATAAAAACACATATTATTTAATATTTCTCCTTTGTCTCAATTTTGGTTTAATTGAAGCTCTTTCATTCAGCCCATGGTCTTTATCAGCTTTCAACAGAATAATCCATTCTGTTTCTTTTGCTTCAGTATAGGTTTTATATCACCTCCCCTTGGATTAGGGACTATTACTTCCAATACTTTGAATAAAAATGTGTGCTCACAATCATGAGTTATAAAGTGCTTAGCCAGTGCATTATGTAGAGTGCCCTTTTTCATATGATACACATGCTCCCTCATTCGATCTCTCAGTGGGCGATTGGTTTTGCCTACGTAGAATGAGGAACATGATTGACAGATAGCTAAATATACGACATGTGATGTCATACAGTCAGCTTGGGCATATATATTAAATGTTGTTTGCAAATCAGGATGAAAGAAATGCATTGTACTGTCAATAAGTGAACAAAAATTACAGTTGCCACATGGCTTAGTGTAACCTTCATTTTTATCTTTACAGCTAGACGTAGGACAGCAAAGCCTTCTTTTTAAATTATTCTTATTTCTATATAGAAATTTAGGTTCATCCCCAACAATCTGCTTGAGATCATTATCTACATGTAGAATGTCCCAGTATTTACCAATCACTTCCCTAAGCTCTGAATAATGAGAAGAATAATATGTAGAGAATTTAACATGTTCTTTATGCTTCATACTTCTATCAAAATTATCATTAAAATTTCTAGGCCCAAAATAAGGTTCTGCCTTTGAGGAACGTAATTGGTATACATCATTTAGTTCTAGATTAATTTCAGTAATATTATATCCTCTGTCAGTTAATCTACCTTTAAGGCCCATTAATTCACTTTCAAAGCCTTCATCTAACGGGTTCAGCCTAGAGGCTCTAATAGCTTGGCCTCCCATAATATTTTTAAAAACATAATGCGGATGCATACTAGATCTATAAAGAAGGGTATTTGTATAGCATGACTTCCGATGTACCCCAGTATTAATGAGATTGTTATCTAGCCTCTCATGTATAAATCTAAAAATTCAATTTTATACATTGAATAGTGCATAATAAATTCAAGATATGATGTAAGATCATTCATAATAGTATACATAGATTGAAGTTCATCCAAAGAGCCTTTCCATAGTAAAAACAAATCGTCGACAAAACGTCGATAGAATATCACATGTTGTTTAAACATATCATTACAGAATAGGACATGTTCTTCCCAATATGCAAGAAACATGTTTGCGTAGCTATTGGCACAAGGTGTGCCCATAGCTACGCCCTCTCTTTGCTTGTAGATGTTGTTCATAAACATAAAGAAGTTATTCTCCAGTACTAGCTCTAAAAAATGCACAATCAAGTCAATGGATACAGCAGAATAGTCACTGTGTTGCTTCAAATATTCTGTAATATAACTTAATCCCAGTTCATTGGGAATTACAGTAAAAAGAGATTTTACATCAAAAGTTACGAAAATGTACTCCATTGTAATTGTAATGTCCTTTATACATTCATAAAAATCAATTAAAAATTGTTTAGAGTCTCTCAATACCATCATATTAGTATTCAATACAGACCTGAGATGTTTTTCAACATAAACAGAAAGATGTTCTGTTACCCAATTCCGACCTGAGACTATCGGTCTCATAGGAGGGTTGAGTGGGTCTTTATGTATTTTGGGTTGTCCATATATGACTGGTATGACTGGAGATGAAATAATAAGATAACCAAATATGTCTTTATTTATTAAATTACTCTTAAAGATGTCATTGTCTCATGCACATATTTAATAGTATGTTGTACATTCTGCATAGAAGCGGATATGTAAAAGTCATCATTTAACATATTTTCCATTTTCTCTATGTAATCAGACATGTTCATAACAACAATTTTACCCCCTTTATCCGCAGGTCTTACTATATCAGGGTTATTCTGTAGTTTCCTGAGACTTAATCTTTCTTTAAATGTTAAATTGTCTCTTTTTCTAGCTGTTTTTTTACTACTGTGATAAATGTGTAACTCTTCTTCAGTAAGTTTCATATAGGCCTCCACTAAAGGATGATTTGATGGTATAAATTCACTTAAATTCTTGATTTTATGCATTTCCTTATGATTTAAGTTACTATTACAGTCTTTATATATTAATTTAAGCATAATATTTCTACAGAATAATTTAAGATCTAAAATAGTGTCAACTAATTGACTTTGACATCTAGGAATGAAGTTCAGTCCTTTACTAAGTAATGTCATGTCATCATGTGTCAGTATAATATTAGACAAATTGTGGATTAGCATTTGTTTGTCCACATCTTTTTGAGTGTCTTCTGAGGTACATATTCTGATAACTTCCTCTTCTGTCTCCCCCTGCTCATGGAACGTGATCTGTATGGGCCCTTCTCTGTTCTCACTGGCAGGGGAAAAGACAACTGAAGTGGTTCATCAGGGACTAGCCCTTTAGAATTTATAGTTGTTTTAGGTCTAACTACGACATCACTATTATGCTTAGATTGAACTGATTTATTCTTAACAATCTGCACATCTGGGTATAAGTTAGTATCCACAGTTTCACTAGAATGTAGACACAGCTAGTATTGATTCTAATGTAACTCATACTGATAATAATTTGATACATAGCAATATATCTAAGAATGTTGTGAATGCTGCTAATACTGACCATAGTAAAGATTCAGTTGATGTTATACATCTTGTACATTCTGGTGAAACTGTGGATACTAACTTATACCCAGATGTGCAGATTGTTAAGAATAAATCAGTTCAATCTAAGCATAATAGTGATGTCGTAGTTAGAACTAAAACAACTATAAATTCTAAAGGGCTAGTCCCTGATGAACCACTCCAGTTGTCTTTTCCCCTGCCAGTGAGAACAGAGAAGGGCCCATACAGATCACGTTCCATGAGCAGGGGAGACCGAAGAGGAAGTTATCAGAGGAATATGTACCTCAGAAGACACTCAAAAAGATGTGGACAAACAAACGCTAATCCACAATTTGTCTAATATTATACTGACACATGATGACATGACATTACTTAGTAAAGGACTGAACTTCATTCCTAGATGTCAAAGTCAAATAGTTGACACTATTTTAGATCTTAAATTATTCTGTAGAAATATTATGCTTAAATTAATATATAAAGACTGTAATAGTAACTTAAATCATAAGGAAATGCATAAATTCAAGAATTTAAGTGAATTTATACCATCAAATCATCCTTTAGTGGAGGCCTATATGAAACTTACTGAAGAAGAGTTGCACATTTATCACAGTAGTAAAAAAACAGCTAGAAAAAGAGACAATTTAACATTTAAAGAAAGATTAAGTCTCAGGAAACTACAGAATAACCCTGATATAGTAAGACCCATGGATAAAGGGGGTAAAATTGTTGTTATGAACATGTCTGATTACATAGAGAAAATGGAAAATATGTTAAATTATGACTTTTACATATCTGCTTCTATGCAGAATGTACAACATACTATTAAATATGTGCATGAGACAATTAATGACATCTTTAAGAGTAATTTAATAAATAAAGACATATTTGGTTATCTTATTATTTCATCTCCAGTCATACCAGTCATATATGGACAACCCAAAATACATAAAGACCCACTCAACCCTCCTATGAGACCCATAGTCTCAGGTCGGAATTGGGTAACAGAACATCTTTCTGTTTATGTTGAAAACATCTCAGGTCTGTATTGAATACTAATATGATGGTATTGAGAGACTCTAAACAATTTTAATTGATTTTTATGAATGTATAAAGGACATTACAATTACAATGGAGTACATTTTCGCCACTTTTGATGTAAAATCTCTTTACTGTAATTCCCAATGAACTGGGATTAAGTTATATTACAGAATATTTGAAGCAACACAGTGACTATTCTGCTGTATCCATTGACTTGATTGTGCATTTTTTAGAGCTAGTACTAGAGAATAACTTCTTTATGTTTATGAACAACATCTACAAGCAAAGAGAGGGCATAGCTATGGGCACACCTTGTGCCAATAGCTATGCAAACATGTTTCTTGCATATTGGGAAGAACATGTCCTATTCTGTAATGATATGTTTAAACAACATGTGATATTCTATCGACGTTTTGTCGACAGTTTGTTTTTACTATGGAAAGGCTCTTTGGATGAACTTCAATCTATGTATACTATTATGAATGATCTTACATCATATCTTGAATTTATTATGCACTATTCATTGTATAAAATTGAATTTTTAGATTTATACATTGAGAGGCTAGATAACAATCTCATTAATACTGGGGTACATCGGAAGTCATGCTATACAAATACCCTTCTTTATAGATCTAGTATGCATCCGCATTATGTTTTTAAAAATATTATGAGAGGCCAAGCTATTAGAGCCTCTAGGCTGAACCCGTTAGATGAAGGCTTTGAAAGTGAATTAATGGGCCTTAAAGGTAGATTAACTGACAGAGGATATAATACTACTGAAATTAATCTATTACTAAATGATGTATACCAATTACGTTCCTCAAAGGCAGAACCTTATTTTGGGCCTAGAAATTTTAATGATAATTTTGATAGAAGTATGAAGCATAAAGAACATGTTAAATTCTCTACATATTATTCTTCTCATTATTCAGAGCTTAGGGAAGTGATTGGTAAATACTGGGACATTCTACATGTAGATAATGATCTCAAGCAGATTGTTGGGGATGAACCTAAATTTCTATATAGAAATAAGAATAATTTAAAAAGAAGGCTTTGCTATCCTACGTCTAGCTGTAAAGATAAACATGAAGCTTACACTAAGCCATGTGGCAACTGTAATTTTTGTTCACTTATTAACAGTACAATGCATTTCTTTCATCCTGATTTGCAAACAACATTTAATATATATGCCCAAGCTGACTGTATGACATCACATGTCGTATATTTAGCTATCTGTCAATCATGTTCCACATTCTACGTAGGCAAAACCAATCACCCACTGAGAGATCGAATGAGGGAGCATGTGTATCATATGAAAAAGGGCACTCTACATAATGCACTGGCTAAGCACTTTATAACTCATGATTGTGAGCACACATTTTTATTCAAAGTATTGGAAGTAATAGTCCCTAATCCAAGGGGAGGTGATATAAAAACCTATACTGAAGCAAAAGAAACAGAATGGATTATTCTGTTGAAAGCTGATAAAGACCATGGGCTGAATGAAAGAGCTTCAATTAAACCAAAATTGAGACAAAGGAGAAATATTAAATAATATGTGTTTTTATATGTTCATACTGTGTATTTTTATTTAGCACATTTTATTAAGCATGCTTTAAGCAATATTTTTATGTGTTCACAAGTGCTTGAATTAGTATATATATATTTGATGATTTTATGCATTGTCTCTTTAAAAGCTATAATTAATAGATTGCTTAAGTACTTAATTAGTGCACTCAGAGAAGTATATATTTCAGAGACTTTTATTGAGTATGTGTTGGATCTGAAGAAGCTACATAGCGAAAGCGCTTATCCTGTCTGTTTTCCTGTCTATTTTGGATTAAAGCTGGAGTTTTTACATCATATACCTTTGGATTTTTTCATTTGGTGATTGGTTCCTGCTAACGCTGTGGTTTACATTTGTTCAAGATTATTTTCAGCATATTTCTGAACCTACGCGCTAACCTGCCACAGTTGTGGACATTGTATTCTGATTATTTACATTTTAAAATTGTTTGAACATTTTTCCAGTAGGCAATAAAACAAAATGCATGAACTGAACCAGTAATGACAAAACTGCCCAATTTAGAACATGCCCATCATAAAAGTCTACTTCCACACCCACACTATATATATATATATATATATATATACATATATATACATATATATATGTATATATATATACACACACACACACACTATATATATATATATATATATATATATATATATATATATATAAATAGAATGACAGTAGTGTAAGCCATATGCATCTTGCACAGCTGCTCGAATTTATTTTCAATCTCATTTTTTTTTGGGGGGGGGGGCAATGGCTCATTGACTAATTAGCATTCTACAAAAGGTGTTAACTTGTCAGAATCTGTGGGATTACTTTGTACCATATATTTCATCATATTGCTAGGTAAAGCTCTTTTAACATTTTCATTATACTGTTATTTGAGGGATCTAACAACAGCCTTATAAGTATGCTTACATTGACACCGGAGTTCTAATTGAATTGTCAGCATCAAAATGTCCAGTTGTGGAATTTTACAGTGAGCATTTTGGAAGTAACCACAGTCCTAGTTACTAATTCCTTCTTAAGTTTTTCATACTCTGTATAATCAGTCCACTCCACACCATACATATTTTAATGCTTCTCTTACCATCTGAAAAGAAATAATTCTGGTCCATTTTGATCTTCACAGTTCTCGTATACTGACTACCTTTCAAATATTACTAAATATAACTTGTCATCAGCTTTGCCTAATTTCCTTAAGGCAGGTATGGTTCTAGGATAACAATCACATTAATCTGTCTGACTAGTTGTAGCAGTTGCATAAGCTTTTGATCAGTCTTTATCTTAGAAGCTGTTAAGGTTTATAATAATTTCTCCATGGCTGTTATGGGTTGGAAAAACACAACGGGAAACCAAATTATTATCATATCAATGAAAACACACCAGGTAACAACAGCAAAACATCTATGGCTTGCTCATGCCACTAAACAATTCAGCTCAAACAGTCCATGCACTTGGCAATAGAGGAATAGCAAGGTTATTTTGATTAATCCTTGGCCAAACTGCCTGTATGCAAACTTCCTTATAACTCAGTCAGCTTTTCACAATTAGTTCCAAATATTTACTCTATTTACAGTATTAATGCCACATACTTTACTTCATAAAGACACACATAGTCCTTCCAGCAAACAAACTAAAACAAAGTTCATGGCTGTAGCCCTGACTAAGTTTTAATCCAAACTTTAGAAAAAGGCTTTGTCTAATCTATTCCTTCAGGCTACATAAGCGAAAGACCCTGAATGGACCATCCAGTTGCAAGAAACCACAAGTCTTTGAGCCTCTGCTCTACTCCGTGAGCAGTCTCTCAATTGAGGAATCAATGTCCTGATGTTCACCTTGCACTGTACCAGTAATTACACACACACACACACACACACACACACACACACGCACGCAGGCACACGCATGCACACACACACACACACACACACACACACACACACACACACACACACACAGAATAATAGGTTTCCTACCAGAATGCTGCCAAGAAAAATAATCCATTTCAATGCTGCCTAATCCCTGCAAAAGCACTCGCAAGAGCCAAGAATCCATTTCAAATAAAACACTCACAATCGTGTGCATTAGAGCTCAATTCCAAAGTGAATAACTGCTCATTTATTTCCTTGCAGATTGTCCAAAGTGAATAACTGCTCTTTGGTTAATCCAAACCTGCTGACCAGCAGCTGTTCAATTATTCCTTGGCTGCTGCTGTTCATGACATGCATTTGCAATCCAAAACGAGCAAGTCCACATAGAGCTGCTGTTAATTCCCTGAATTGTAAAATGAGCGAGTCCACATCAATTCCCTGTAATCCAGGAATGGAGTGCTGCTGTTAATTCCCTGTAACTTTCAAATCAAACCGCAAATGATTTCCCGCTTGCATTTACAGCCACACCAGCCAGAAATTATGATGTGAGCTCCTAGAGCTCAATTCCAACTGGCTGGTAGCCCTGACGGACCTGACGTCATTGTGCACATGATGACGTCAGCTCCGACAGCGCGGTATTTAAAAAATTTAAAAAAACAAATGAAAAAAAATCAGAAATGAAGGGGTGCCACTCGGGAATTGTGGCACCCCTTCATTTGGACCCCAAAACTCGGTAAAAACCGAGTAATTTGGTATGGTTGAGAGGTATGCTGAGGGCTGTAGAGAGTCTGAAAGGCAAAGCACAGAAATGAAAGTGCGATGAATGAGTAGAAAACCTCAGAATATTCCTGTAAGCAGGATGAATAGAAATGTGGAGATAGGCATCCTTTTGGGTCCAGAGACACCAGGAAGGCTTAAGGAAGAATGAATGAAAACAGAGATTGAAAGGATAACATCTTTAAAGATATGACAAAGAGAAGGGTACTGACGGTGGAGAAATCCAGTATTGGTCGGGAGTCTCATTCCTTTCTTGGGATGAGGAACAGTCTGGTATACAACCCTTTTCCTACATGTTGTGGAGGTACCATTTCTATTTCTAACGCCTGACTGATGAGACAGAGGAGGAAGCACTTTCTAAGACGTTCTGTACCCATTTTGAATGACTGAAAGAACTAATTTGTCCTAAAGTGATGCCAGTTTTTTAGGGATGAGTTGAATCTTTTGGATAAGGGTAGGGATGGACCCAGTGGTGGGTAGGCAGACAGAGGGTGGTCCACAGACTTGCTGGGTAAGGAGACCTCCCAGATCTAGAGTCTGTGTATGGTCTGTCCTGGAATATTTATCAAGGCATTTTCGTGGCCTTATAAAAAGACCTCAGTTCCCTGCGAGTAAAGGAAGTGGGTTTTGCAGGGTAATTCCATTGGTAACTTGGCATAGAAGTAATAAAGATCTGTCTGCAGTCCTTCATAATTTTACCTTGTTCTTGTAATTGTTTGAAAAGACTGGCAGCATCCAGACCAAAAAAAAGGTCCTTGTTTAAAGGACAGTCTAAGGGTTTTGCCTTAATATCCTCCGGGAGGGGCTAAGAAAGCAAACATGCATACCTCCTGATCACAGAACATGTAGCAGCTGCCCTGGAGGCAGCTTCTGCTGCATCATAGCTGCATTTAACGCTGCGTCTGATCAACTTGAGATGCTTGAGTGACCACAGATACAGCCTCTTCTTTACTGTCAGGCTTCTCAGGAGGGAACAATGTTTTATTTAAATTACCCAGAGCAGCCAATGGGTTCTTAGTCATTTGAGTCTGACAATTCAGAGCTCTAAAGGACAGGATGTACAAAACTTTTTTTCTTAATAATCTGTCCACTGCCCTGCTGCTTTTATCATAAGGAAGCATATTGGCAGCAGGTAGTAACTTAGAGGGCTTCTCTGAAGGCAAGAGAAACACAGATGAGTCTGCCACAGGGGTTTGTTCAAAAATTTCAATTCCTCAGCTAAGGAAAAGTATCAAGGAAAGCCTCCAGAAAAGAAAGTACATGTGCAAGAGCTGGGGTGCCTACTTCCAAAAGGTTTTAGTATCTTTGTTGGATTTCAGAAATCTACTTATATTCCCATTCCAAATGCTTCATTATATTAACAATAGTTTCCCCAAATGAAGCTTCTTCAACAGGAAGTCAGAAGAAAAGAAATCTTTATCATCAGAGAACACTTGGCCTAGCAAATGGATCTGAGATAAACAGAGCAAGGAGCGCTCAACTGAGTCTAATTCATCCTTTTCATCCTCAGAAGAAGCGTCTAAGTGTCACTTTTGGGGTATGGTAGGAGCAGGCCTTACAAAGGATAGTGCCCTAAGTGAAATTATGGCTTTAACTAGACTTTGTAAAAAATAAATCCACTCCTTTTCCTTTGATGTTTAAGGGGAGGAAACATATTTAGTTTTTTCCTTTGTTTTCCTAAATGCGAAGTCAGCTTCGACTAAACGAAGAGGCTCCTCCTCCTGACGAACCTCAGTGAGTATCCCCTGGAATTTTCTCTTTAACGAGAATTTGCAGCACGCCTTTGGCTCCTTCGGCAATTATTAAGCAGGGTTACCCATTCTTACCATCATCAGTAAATTCAGTCATTTTAGAATTGTGAACCTCAAAAGCCATACTGGCCTGTGGTGGGGTTGTGGTAGAGGGAGTCTGAACAGATGTCAAGAGTACGGCAGGTTCTGAAACCTCTGTGGGTATGTCTGAGTGGACAGGCATGACATCAGGCCTAGGCCTCTTTAACTTTTTCTTTTAAATGGCGGGATGTCAGAGGTAGAAGGGCCTGCCATCTTTGCTTGGTTGAGGTGCTTAAGGCACTGAGCTTCCAAGAAGGAACATGAGAGATGAAAGTCATGTTCTTGAGGTCTTTGAAACAAAGAACTGACAGACTGTGCAATTTTTACAGTCGTCCTCTGCACATAAAAAAAATGCTAAATTCCGCCTGCTATTTTGCATAAAACAGTCTCAAGAAAAACCTAGAAGACAGTACTGTTTCTATGACAGGGAACTCACTAGTAACACTCCATCACCTTTCATTTATATGTATTTTCTGAAGGACTGATGTGCCCTTCACTTCCACATCTTCTGACATTAGCATACAGCTAGTTGGCAAGTACATCCTGCATCTATGATTGTGGATTTTTGCATTAAAACTGTTACATGTCACATGGCAAGTCAGCACACATCATGACCACAAATACAGCTACCAGTGAGGTGGGCCAAATTAAATTAAAAAAAATATATATTTAATTAAATCTAGAATTCAAACCTTTTAGGAAGTTTTCAAAAAGGAATACTATTTTTCATCAGCTGTTTTCCTGCAAACTGCTGCTTACAAAAGTACAGCAAGAAATTGGTTTATTGGAGATATGTTGTAGATGGAATCCCACTGTATACTCTAACCAAACAACAAAAGATAAGGTTACTGTACCTCTGGATAAAAAGACGTCAGTCCTTTAGTATCTTGTTACTTTTGGTCACAGCATACATCCAAAGAAATATAATACAGTACTTTATGAAAACTGATATGGACTGTTTGACCCACGCCTTTTATGTTCATATCACCGAAAGGGATTACATAATCTACAGACATCTCCCTGCCACTCACTTCCTGTTCATAAAATTAACTACTGCATGCATTAGACATCCTCAATAAAATCCGATCCTTGTTCCGCCCTTGGAAGGTCACCACAACTTGCTTTTTCCTATTATCTTTGCTCTCATTCATAAATAAAAATTTACCGCAGTTTAGTATTTCCCAGTTAATAACTTTCACATAAATAAATACACATGCATGCAGTATTTGGCTTTAATGGATACCACTGTAAAGGACACATAAGGACACGGTCACTAATTACCTGAGTAGGAGTCTGGAAAGGATAAGTAGCATATGCAGGTCTTCTGCAAATACAGAAATAAAAATACATCAAATGTATGAGATAGGATGCAGAACCAATTTCAAGCAAAGTGTTTTTACTTTAAATAAACAGTAAATATGTACAGATGTTTCACATAAAAACTATATGCCCTTCTGACAATAATTAAAATGAATCATATTTTCTGCCGTTTTCATATTACCAAGCATCAGGAAATAAATATTCCACAACACTTGCCAAGCAGAAGCAATGAATACCCCAATGAGGAGAACACCTCTCACTCCAAAAATAAACCAAGACAATGCAACACAACACCCCAAAGAGGGCTTTATAAAGAAAGTATTTATCAAAGTATCACAGTGTACTTTTCCTCAGGAAATATTTCAATATCCACTCATCTTGATTTTATTGTGTTCTCGTACTAAAAGATGCAATCAAAGCCCATATCAGCTGTTAGAAATTGCTATGATGTATGTTTTTAAATACAGTGTTTTAAACTGTTGGACACTCTAGACCACATACAACAGTGAATCAGAAACTCTGATCCACTGGGAGCCAAACCACAGTCAATTGGTACCCTGGAGAATCCCTTGAGTAGTCTCCCCTCCATCTGAAACTGAGGACAAACAAATTACTCTAAAGCTAGTTGAGGAACAAAAAATTAAAAAAAAGTCCCCATTATTGCAACAAAGAGACTAAACTATGCATGCATAACTGAGCGTCTGACTGCATGAATGCTGCTTATGCACTTGCACAAGATCAGCAACTTAGCTGAGACACTAATCACACACCTTTGATAGCTTGCGCCTAGGGCAGCTGCCCCCTTCACCCCACCCTAGCTACACTACTAACTCCCTGTTTTCATATGTATTACAGATAAGGCTAAAAATGAGCAATTCTGTCAGGTATTATGCGACAATTTAAACTTTGACATTACATCAGTCACAAACTCAAATGTTAAGAGCACCAGGATGGTATTCTAGGTGTAAGGAATTCAGATCTACATAGGTCAAATGTCTTTCTGACAGGAAAATGTGATGCAACATTCATTCTCTGGGTAATCTGAAATAAAAAAATAATGATCCACATATTCAACTGCATAACTTTCTTAGACTACCTCTACAAATATTCATGTGGCTATATCACTAAGCTAGCATCATCAAGCAACTCCCCATATCTGTGCAAAAAATGGAGATAGGAAAAATGCCCCTGTTCTTTATTACTGACGTGCCAAGATTTAGTGCTTCCAGTCCCCCCATTACCTACTTACTGGCAGAGTCTTATATGCCACTGTGTATTACGTGGGTATTCCAAACAGGTGAAATGGACATTAAAGCAGCTCATTACATGCAACAGTTTTTTAATGACTTTTTCTACCAGAAGCTGCTGATCATCACATTCTCCCTATGTAGGATAGTCATCCAGATAGCCATTACAGCCTGCTGTTTCACCTCTTCCCTGGTGCCAACCTGGTGACTGGCAGCTATGTATGCCTTAAAAGCGGGGCAAGCAACACTGGTTCTATTACATATGTACTTCCATGCATCCACTTTTTCTAGCTACAGTGTTTACGCACTGCTTGGCAGGGCCAAATGCATGCCCAGCCTCTGTGTACAGTGCTCATTCCCTGCTGTCTATCAGGCCAGAATCTTACAGCACTGTGGCAGATCACGCCACAGACCACTCTGCCAACCTTCTCCAACTCCTGGAATGAGTGAACAGGCATTAGCCACTCACTCCCACCACTCACCCAGCAGGGTCCTCCAGAACCTGGGCCAGAAATCAGACATGGTTCATTGTCAGGGCTTCACTCTTGTATGCCATGTAACTGATTCATAACAAATCAGAGTTTCACCCTTACCCAGGGATCATTTTAAAAACATACAAATGCTAAGGAAGAGATCTTAATTCAGACTTAATCCATACTTTCTGCATTCTGTTTACGTGACTGCCCCTCCTTCAATGCTCCCACAACCCACACATCATCAGTCTCAACCTATCCCATGACCTTTCTATGTGTTGTACTTCACTACATTGTTTGGCATTTCATTTAAATTGCTGCACATCATCTGTGTAAAAAATTTTTCCTTATTTCAGTGTTGAATCTAATACTATTTTTCTTTCAAATAAACCAACTGTGGATGTTCTTTCATCATCTTTGTTACAGACCCTCATCTCCTTCATCCAGATTAGGTCCCCATCACGACCCTTCTTGCTCGTTCAAGATTCTATACCGAAGTTGTCCAAGGTTAGCAGCTTGGCATCATAATCTAGCCCCCCTATACAATATGTCATTATGGCAACATCCTCTCCATTATTCTGCATCTCCTCAGATGTGGTTTAGGAATTGATACAACTACATGATGTTATTTACATCAGCAACACAGATGTGGTCAGCAGTTCTTGTCTTCTCTTGTTGGCTAGAAGTGTAAGCCATCTTACAGTGCAGCCCTGTACATTGTTTCTGAAGAGTGCCATAAGGAAAGGCTGCAGTGATTCATCTGTAGCAAGACAAGACCATCCAGATACTTTCTCTTAAGTTCCTTTTACTAAAGTACTTGACTTTGTGGTTTCACATTAAACCCCAACTACTGTGTCAAGGATGACTCCACAAAGCCAAGTTTCAGTAAAGACTTGTACCCCTTTCACTGACCACTGCAACCACCATTATATCAAACACAAATAGGCTAACCCTAGTTTCAAGGGTGAGTGATGTTTACCAATGAAAGTCCCCCAAAAATAACAATGCAAAACAGACTCTGGTAGTACTTTACCAAACACTAGTCTGGGAACCCTGTCACTCCTCTCACTACTAGTATTTTAAATAAAACAACAAGCCTTAGAGCTACCAAAAATCAGTGTTTTCCATACTTTATGAATAGAGGTTGTTTCAATTATGACAGGTGTTGGAAACCATTCATTAGTGACCAATGCCCCGTTCTGTCTTTGTCTTTGAAATGCCATAAGACTAAGCCTCAAATAATTATATGCAGACAAATCCCCAAACTCATTCACAAGTTTACTTTCTATTGAGTTGGATCACCTGGACTGCGATTCTTTTTATTAGTGTAATGACCCCATATCTGCTTCCTTCCCCTTTCTATAACATGCTCAAACATATACAGGACATATTTAGGAAAGACAAAAGATTTGGAGAAATTAAAAAAGGCAAAAGGCATTTAAGTGTACTGAATGTAACAAGAGTTTCAGCAGTAAGCAGTATCAGGACTCACAAGCAGAACAAAAAGCATATATGTAGTAAATGTGACAAGAACTTTAGTAGAAATTGTGGCCTTTTAGCTCATCAGTGGATTCACACAGGGCTGAAACTCTTGTTACATTCAGTACATTTAAATGCTTTTTGCCCTGTATGAAATCACTTGAGAGACAGATGAGAAGGCAAGAAATGTGGAAACTGTGGAAATTTAGCTGCAAGTATAGAAAACTCCTGGAACAACCTCATTTTGATCAGGACCAAATTCAGAAATGGTTAAGGAGAGGCAAATTCAAACCAAAGGATGAAAGGTTCATACTGGCGGCCCAAGACAGTGGACTACATACAAGTTGGTTTACAAAGTCCACTGAACATGAGGGAGAAACAGACAAATGTAGGTTTTGTAAAACAGAACTAGAAACAGTTGCACACTTTATTGCTGGTTGTGACATACTAATGGCAGAAGGACTGTACAGTGAAAGGCATAATAACGTGGCAAGACTGTTGCACTGGGGATTGCACAAACATTATGGTACTGAAGTAGCTGAAAAACACTGGAAACATGAGCCACAAAGCATCATAGAAAATGATGAAGTCTACATCACATGGGATCACCCATTAGCAATAGTTCAAAAGACAGATGCAAGAAAACCAGATATAGTGGTCCATGACAAGAAGACAAAGGTAGCATTGGTCATTGAAATCACTACACCCAGTGACCACAGTGTCCTGCGTACAGAGAGAGACAAAGTCATAAAATAACAGGATTTGCAAGCAGAAGCGAAAGCAACATGGAAGAAAGATAACCATACAGTTCTAGTAGTAGTAATAGTAGGAGCAAAAGGTCTTATAAAAAATAATCTACAGTCATATTTATGTTACTGTTACATGCAACTCTGTATGAATTGCAGAAGGAGTCATTACTGGGCACATTGGGGATGCTGCAAAGAGCACCTCTGGCTAACATCAAAGATAGAAACAATACAAATTTCACTTTGACTTAGGAATGGGGTCCATTCCCATCATGGTATTAGAAACCCAAGTGAGTTCCCATATTTAAAATCAACAGATGACACAGGATGAAACTGAAGAGAGTGTGGCACAGGAAGTATTCTGGAATTTTCTATAAAATGCCCACACAAAATGGAGAACAAAGAATATGCCCTCAGATTACAAGAAATGATCTAAGAGAAGAGTTGTTTGAGTTAATAGAGATAGATAGACGTATTAAGTTCAATGAAAGAAATAGACTACAGAAAGTCAATAAAACTCAAAAAGTTAGAAGTTTGTAAAACAAATGAACACAGTAATTAGGACTGTCCAGAGAGATTCATGCAATACAACAGAAGTAAATAGGATATACTACTGTGCAGCTAAAAGAATAACATACGAAATTTTACCACAAAAACACAGGGTTGTAAGGGAAAGGAAGGGGAGAAATTAAATGCCATCATGGAAGTTAGCAAACAGAGAAAACTATAAAACAATTAAGACAAGAAGTGTCACTGTTAGAATAGTATAGAAGAGGAAACAGATCAACAAAACTACTCAAAAAGACAGACGTGATAAAAGCAATGCTCATTACCAGAACAGATCAGGATCTATCATGCACTATCGCAAATAATAAACTAAAAATATCAGCACAGGCAGAAAAAACTTAGAAGATATGCAGATAAATATAAAGGAAAAGTACAGATATAGCAGTCCATGAAAAAAAGACAAAAGTAGCACTGATCACTGACATTGCTATACCCAATGACTACAGTGTCTTATATAGAGAGGGAGACACAAAGGTGTAAAATACTAGGATTTGCAGGCAGAAACGAGAGCAATGTGGAAGAAAGATACAAAGACAGTTCCAATAGAAGTAGGAGTAATGGGTCTTATAAAAAAGAATCTACAATCCTATTTAGATATATTATCAATACATGTAACTCTGTACAAACTGCAGATGGAGTCATTACTGGGCACATTGCGGGTGCTGCGAAGAACACTTCTGGCTAACATCAAAGATTGAAAGAATACTAATTTCATGAACTTTAATCATACTTTGACTTAGGAATGGGGTCCATTCCTGTCATGGTATTAGAAACTCAAAAGACTTGGAGAAATTAAAAAGTGTGAAGACATATCACCCAGTGAAAGAGCAGAATGCAACAATGATCTCTCGTGTGAACCTAAATACAAGGAAAGAAAAATATTTATTAACTTTGCACATATCTTATTTAGCACTTCAACAAGTCTATACTTTTAGAATTTTTTTTTAGTTTGGGAAGCACAAGTTTTCTAGTGGAAATGGGTCATTTTCAACATTGAATCAGTTGCGATAGACAAAATATTAGGAAGCCCAAAGATTTCTCAGAAAATTCATCTGGGAGTGTCAGGCCCCATCGTATTGGCTAATTCTAAAACTGTTTTACGATATCTCAATAGTATGTTTTTATAAGATAATCAGAATGAATAAATACACTTCCATAATAAATTGAAAAACTATTAATAATTTCCACAGGCAGTCAAACCTGATTCAGCAAAGATACTAGAAATATAACTGCCCTTAAAAATCCCTAAACAAAATGTTCCCAAAATGACTCTACTCTCCAGCACTCAAACATACTGTTATTCTAAAGGAAAGGGCAGGTATTCATCATTCAAAAGTAACTTAGATTTCATTTTGCAATAGCTTTAAAAAAATTGCCAAAACTGAATTCCACTAGCTTCTCTACTACAGATAACTGTTTCTTATAGTTATCTAACTGCTTTTTAGTTATTTCTCCGTTCAACATTTTAGTTGAAAAAGTATAACAAATTTGTATGTCTTGAAGGCTGCCATTTTTTAGTGGAAGGGATACCTGAGACATCAATCAAACACTAATAACTCTTTATTTTTCTTATTATTATGTCAAGTATTAGATAGGTTTATGCTAATATGTTTAAAATGTTTATTTTTATTTGCCAAAAAATTACACTCAAAATAATTGGAGCATAATCTGAAATAGTTTTAGATCGAATTTTAATTTCTCTATAACCACTGAAAAAATCTGGAAAAAAATCTAACCTTGCTTCCTTTTTGGTTTTAAGATGTATAACAGTAGATTTGAAAAAGAATATTAAAAATGAAGCATGTTGAGCACAAAGTTCAATATTCCTTTTCCTAGAACAACCATGTATCTGCCCCAGGATTATTAAACTCCTCACTGGTTCTGCCTCATAATAACTCCTAAATATGCCTAACACGATATCTGTGTTAGCTATCAGCGCAATGCATCCCTCCTTCAGATGTACATATTACAGGTAATATCAGCTTAGTCTAAGAATGATAGTGTTGTTCTTTACAGCTGATGAAAAGGAAGCAAGTACAAAGGACAAGGGGGAGGCAGCCTGCAATGTCTATTCCTACTACACAAATCATTAAGCCAGCATCAACCTTAGCAGCAAAAGTATAAGTGCTACAAACACATCACTAGTACCCTAGCTGCAATCTGCATTTACAGTCACCAGAAGAAAACTACAGATTCCAGAGAAGAATGCTGCAGATATACAACATCTGTAAGAATCAGCCAGATGTGGTAACCCAAATGACAACTGAAAGGCTTCATCAAACAACTGTATTATCTGCTAGGCGTTCTACAGCTGTACCTCTGCTGCATCTCTTCTACTGCAACATTTTCCTTTGCAATGCTGAGTAACTGCAAAGCTTCTATTAAATACATTTTTTACACTTTAACAAATACAACAAAGCTATATGTGTTAGCAGAACAAGCATTGCTTAAAATATGTAATTACACACTACAACAAATAAAACTGGGAGTCTTACCTCCTTCTCACTGAGTCTGCAGTCGTGGGGATACACCAGCTAGAAAACAAAAAGAACACAATCAGATATATTGAGAATAACACATATTCACCTGAGTGCACACAGCCATTTTATATAAGGCAAAGTGAGGAAAAAAAAACATTATTTCACTCATTTATAGAGTTAGCTGTGGAGTATGACTATTCTCTTCCAATGACAGCTGTTTATGTGACTATGTATAGACTTGATCCCGGTTTTACTGCTTACAGTGCATGTTATTTTTTTACATTAAAGCACACAGTAATTAATGGTCTGGAAAAGCAGCTTCACTATGCACTGCAAAAACCCATTACTGAAGAATGGAAACATTATAGGCAGTCACACGACAAGAACAGCTATAAAATGGCTTTCTTTTCATGCAGTCCTCTATGGAAAAACATGTTTAGCCAGCACATTTAAACATCACATTACAACTTCATTAGCTTGATCAAATAAAACTGAATCCAACAAATGGGCTTCAAAGTAGTAGCCTTTCAATAGATGGATCCCATGCAGGAGAAGTCTGTACGGAGCATCTAAGAATGAAGCAAGCAAACACTAGTCACCCCATCCTAGAACTATCTTCTAGGACAAAAAGTTTTGCTCTATGTTACAAAAAAGCTTGAATAAAAGAAATTGCTGGAGTTTACTCTCATGTGACCTAGTGGCCAGCTGGATATATGACTACCTTGACTACCACATATCATTAGACTATTATCTGTGGAAGTCCAAGTCACCATGAAAAATGAGCAATACACATTTTCTATTGGGAGGCAGAGGCCTTCACATCTCCATGGAAGAAGTTATGCTCCCCGCATTCCTTAAAAATTTTGTAAATAACTCAAGATCATTGTAGGTCACCAGAAATTATTCTAACAGGTGATCTCCACTAAAAACAGAACACTGGCAGACAGACTTTTTTCAATATGCTGATAAATGAATCACTACTCTGTGGATTCAGCAGTAACCAACGGATATCATGATCCACTGCCTTTGGTGTAAAAAGAGTTTGTTTCTGGCATTACTTTTCCAAACAGTGGAACCAGCAGGCCTTAACGTAGCATTCTGGGGCACAGAACTTGTCTTCAGTTCCCTAACTCAAGGCTAGGCAGTTATGTGGAACAGCATCTTACTCGTGCAATAAACTAGGTCCATCACATCTTGCATGATCTACAGGCAAAACAGGCATCTACACAACAGAAGGAAACAAAAAACAGAAAAAGCAGTTGATACGGCAACTCCAAAAGTTTGTGTGGCAACAGTGTTAAAAAGTGAATCAAGCAACTTCTGAACTGTGCTGCTGTCTGCAAGGGTGAAGCTAAAGACTTTACAGGTCTCCTCCTGGACATAGAATGTTGTTGTTTCTTTCGGCTTTTCCGGGTTAGGGGTCACCACAGCGGAACTCCGGTCCACTAATGATTAGCAGTTGATTTTTACGTGCCGAGTTGCCGGCTCTGACGCACAACCTTCAACGAAGGTACGCCCATTCACGCATGTCTCCACACAGAAGACGCTCTAGCTGAGAATCGAACGGGACAACGTCTTGCTGTGAGGCGACAACGCTACCACAGCACCACCACCGCGGTTTTCTCCTGGACATAGAATAATGGCTTTAATTGAAACAACCACACAATTATAATGTAACTTTAAAGCTACCCACCTTACTCAAAAAAGCTGGTCCTAAATGTCTTTGCTTTTGTTTAGTTTTGCAAATAGCCCTAGTTTTGCAAATAGCCCTCTGCCTGCTAGTCAGTGACAACAAAATAATTAAATGCGGGAAAGTTTATGCTCTTAATTAGCAGTCTCAAAAAGTGTACAGATCGGAATTAAGAAAACCTCCTTAAAGACAGAACAAGAGCTATAACATCATCATCTGATTAAATGGGCAGCCTCTGCCATAAACAAGGAAACTGACAGAGGTTCAACTGACGACAATAGACTTCACCCTGCTTTGAAAATGATGCTCTTCGGCTATCACTACAGCTGTAGTTGATAGATATTCCATACCTCATTATCCACAAGCACCTTTCCCAACAGCCTTACTGCTGTTTCTGTAATACAGTGGATATAAAATGATAAAATGCCAAGTTTTTGTGATATAAAAAAATGAGACCACAATAAATCTTTTCCCACCTTTAATGTGATCTATAACCTGTACAATTCAATTGAAAAACAAACAAATCTGTTAGGGTGAAAAATATAAAAAATAAAAAATGTACAACAAGCTGGTTGCATAAGTGTGCACACCTTAAATTAATACTTTGTTGAAGCACTAATATACTTCAAGAGTCTTTGTGAAAACCCATTACTTCTCATGCGGATTGAATTAGACAGAGGTTTTGCACATACCTGTGCAAGACCATGTCACTCCTTTAACTGAGAGGGATGGAGTCCTGAATGCAACCCAGGTGACCAGGGTTCAGTTAATGGTTCTGGCACTATAGGAGCTAGGCAGGGAATAGGGAAGAGTCAAGGGGTGTGTCACCCTTGATTCTCCCAAGAGGGATGGGGTACATGCACTCAGGGCCACAAACAGAGACTAGGAAAACCACTGCACATGCTCTGGTGAAAGGGCAGGTCTGCTTGGAGGAAAATGCCTCATGGATGTGAAGGGACGTCTTCTGTGGTCAGCCCACCACATGCCCCTTCCTGGTGCTTCACCAGGTGTTTGAGGATTAGGGCCCTAAAAGTAAAAATCTCAAACCACCCGTTAGCTGCCTAAATGATGGCCCTAAACAATCCTTACCTTATAATGGGAACAAATGAACTATTTGACCAGGATGGGGCTGATGATCAAAAGACAGCAGGGGCAAAATAAAACTAAAAATAAAAAAACCCTCTCTAGATGTACTACTGTGTTTCCAAGTCAATGCGTCTGTTTCCATAGCTACAGCACCATGGTATCAGATTGATGTCTTTTTTTGTTATTTCAGTTGCTACTTATATATTAATGTAATGTTATGCTTTAGATTGTTTTACTGCTGTGCTGCTACTGGTTGTGGCAGAAAATGGTCATTAGACCTAATCCATGCACATGTAAAATACAAATAAGTAATACCGTAAACTCTCAATTAACCGGCACCCATGAGGATTGGTACATGCTCGATAACTGTAGTTTCTGGTTGCTTGAGAGTTGCTGTTAAAGCTATTTGTTTGGTTTGACTTGTCAAGAGTCAAGGGGTGTGTCACCCTTGCTTCTCCCAAGAGGGAAGGGGTACATGTACTCAGGGCCACAAACAGAGACTAGGGAAACCACTGCACATGCTCTGGGGAAAGGGCAGGTCTGCTTGGAGGAAAATGCCTCATGGATGTGAAGGGACGTCTTCTGTGGTCAGCCCACCACATGCCCCTTCCTGGTGCTTCACCAGGTGTTTGAGGATTAGGGCCCTAAAAGTAAAAATCTCAAACCACCCGTTAGCTGCCTAAATGATGGCCCTACCTAAACAATCCTTACCTTATAATGGGAACAAATTAACTATTTGACCAGGATGGGGCTGATGATCAAAAGACAGCAGGGGCAAAATAAAACTAAAAATAAAAAAACCCTCTCTAGATGTACTACTGTGTTTCCAAGTCAATGCGTCTGTTTCCATAGCTACAGCACCATGGTATCAGATTGATGTCTTTTTTTGTTATTTCAGTTGCTGCTTATATATTAATGTAATGTTATGCTTTAGATTGTTTTACTGCTGTGCTGCTACTGGTTGTGGCAGAAAATGGTCATTAGACCTAATCCATGCACATGTAAAATACAAATAAGTAATACCGTAAACTCTCAATTAACCGGCACCCATGAGGATTGGTACATGCTCGATAACTGTAGTTTCTGGTTGCTTGAGAGTTGCTGTTAAAGCTATTTGTTTGGTTTGACTTGTTCTCAGGTTGGGGAGAGAAGGCATTTATTCCTAACTTCCTCTTTAAAGCTCTAAAAACATAAGGTATGTTTTTTTTTTGGGGGGGGGGGGGCAATGCATGAAAATTGTACTGTATTTCTTTGATTTTTTTTTTTTTTTTTTTTGCTGGTTGCTTGAGAGTGCCGGTTGCTTAAGTTCTAGTTAACTGAGAGTTTACTGTATTAGTTACCCATCTGCTAGCTGCCTAATCCCCGTTAGCCATTTCTCCTTGTTAAGCTGCTAAACACAGGAAAAACAGACTCCCATCAGCACCATCAACAAACCACAAACCTCACAATCTCATGGACAGCCTCTCAACATAAATTTTTCATGTAAGGCAGCAGTCACAGAGTTAAGATCTCTGCCACCTGAGACTGCCACCTGAGAACTCCTCCCATTAAACATGTTTTTCAGTCTTAAAGTTCATTCCTCACTTGCACTTGTACCTGTTAATCTCATGATAGCTTTTCTACTTTGTTTGTTTTCGACTTCCAAAGACATGCATCTGGAGCATTTCTCCCCGGGCCTCCGCTGAAAACAGGCTCTGTGGAACCTAGTCGGACATTCCCGGTCAACAAATGTTAAATAAATAAAAAAAATAAATAAATACTTGCATACCATTTCTCCCATGCACTTTTCTTTAATTAGAGTTAATAAAATTTCCTCAAGATAAGTAGCATAGACTTGTTCTTGAATCTTTTACCACTGCAAATTGTAAATGTTGAAACGTATTATGTGTTTTTAAAAATGGTACAGGATGCCCAGTTGAACTGGCTGTTTTCTTGTATCATGAGTGGAAAACACAACCAACATAACTCTATTAACACACAACTGCCGTGAACCTTCGTTCATCTAACCAAATACAGCGAATGTTCACTCCAATTAAAGGAACTCCAAAATGCAGGAGAGTACTGCAGATCTGGAGAGAGGAGCAGGAGAAAGCTTAGTGAAGGAAGGAGAAGAAATAACTGTTACAAATTTGGAAATGGAGGACTGAAGACACAAGTGCTTACAGATTTCATGAACCAGGCAGAGACAAAGGAAGGAGAGGAAGCAGAATGGAGTGACATAGTAGGAGGAAGAAACTGAGAGACTGGAAGCAAAGACAAAGTACAGTTTTGTACCTACCATAAATGTAGATGTCTGAGAGGAATGCATCTGCAGTCCTTACAAATGGGTTGTCCTGTCGTCAGGCAGCCCTTCGGTCGGCCGGATTCCAAAGTCTGGGTCTGGCTTCGGCTGGTGTCGCACTTCACCCGACGTCATTGCGGCAGTTTTTCGGGTATAAAGGCATCAGCCGACGCCATTTTCCTCAGTGTTTCTTGCCCCAGATGCCAGGTGCCCTCTTGGTAGGCTAAATTTGGATAAATGCCAAAGTTTCCAAATAGTAGAGAGGAAACACACAAACTAAACATGTATGTACATATATACAAACAAATACACCATAATAGATCCCCCCCAAGCTAGCTGAAGATTGGTAAATACCCTAGGAGTACCTCAGAGGGGAAGGAGGGTGGGTAATCCTGACTGCAGATGCATTCCTCTCGGACATCTACATTTATGGTAGGTACAAAACTGTACTATGTCCTTCAAGGATGCATCTGCAGTCCTTACAAATGGGTAGAATACCATAGCTAAACTAGGGGAGGAGGTAATGAGAATAGATTATGGTGTAGCCAGGATCCCTTGCAAAACAGCAGTGGCAAAGCCAGCACGGGATCTAGAGTATAGAGGTAAGTTATAGTGCTTGGCAAATGTATGAACGGAGGTCCAAGTAGCAGCCTCTATAATGTCCTTGGTAGCCACTCCTCGTAAGAAAGCTGTGGTAGTGGCTGTGGCCCTTGTGGAGTGAGGCCTGATGTTCTCTGGAGTTTTCTTTCCATGGTAGGAGTAACAAAGTCTAATGCAATTTCCTATCCATTTGGAGATTGTCTGTTTAGAAATTGGTTTTCCTACTTTTCCTGTTGCATAAGCTACCAGAAGCTGGTCAGTTTTTCTATTGTTTTTTGTCCTGTCCAGGTAGTAGTGTAATTGCCTGTGTACATCCAAGGTATGTAAGAGCTTTTCTCCCGTTCTGTGGATTGGGGAAGAATGTAGGAAGGTGGATAGCCTGATTTAAAGAGACTCTGGATACCACCTTAGGCATAAATGTAGGATTTGTTCTCATGGACACTCTATCTTGGTGGAAGATCAGGAAGGGTTGTACTGACATTAATGCTTGTAGTTCAGAGACCCTTCTTGCTGAAGTTATTGCCAGCAGGAAGGCAGTTTTCCAGGATAAGTATTGCAAGTCTGCTGTAGCTGCTGGCTCGAAAGGAGGTAGAGTCAGTTTTTCTAGCACAAAGTTCAAGTCCCATGCTGGCAATGGAGGTTTCCTGGGAGGTTTTACATTTTTAATTCCCCTCAGAAACTGCCTGAGCAGAGGATGCGAGAAGACAGGAGGATCCAAGCTGTATTGTGCTGAGATAGCTGATGCATGCATCTTTATGGAGGAATAGGACAGACCTGTGTGGTAGAGCTCGGCCAAGTACTCCAGGATGTTGGCTATGTTCACCAGTGTCACATCTTGCCCCTTTTCAGCACTCCAGATGAGATATCTTTTCCATTTTGCTGCATAATTCTTTCGTGTTGAAGGTCTACGAGCCTCCAGGATTATGTCCTTAACCCTTTGGGATAAATTTGGGTTAATTTCTGTCATGTAATGTTCCAGGCAGTTAGCTGCAGAGTTTTTAGGCTTGGATGCAGAATGTTGTAGTTGTTCTGTGTCAGCAGTAATGGGATCAGGGGCAGTTTCCATATTTGTTCCCGGGACATGCTCCTCAGCAGTGGGTACCAATGTTGTCTTGGCCAGTCTGGGGCTATCAGAATGATCCTCGGACGTTCCTCTTTGATCTTGAGAAGCACCTTGTGCATCAAAGGAAGTGGTGGGAATGCGTATGCGGACAGGCTCTTCCAACTGAAGGATAGGGAGTCCACCTTCCAAGCAAGTGGGTGGTAAGTCCTTGTGCAGAATTTCTTCAACTGGTGATTGTATGGGGATGCAAAAAGGTCTATTTGTGGTAATCCCCATTCTCTTGTGATGGCTTTGAAGATGTCCGGATGCAGCATCCATTCGTGGGCATCTGTTGTAGTTCTGCTTAGTATGTCTGCTAGGATGTTCTCCTTCCCTGGTACATAAATTGCCTGTAACTGAAGGTTGTAGCTTAGAGCCACATCCCATAGGTCTAGTGCCAGCCGGCATAGGAGGTATGAGTGTGTGCCTCCCTGTTTGTTGATGTACCACATAACTGTGGTGTTGTCTGTCCTTATCAACAGCTGGCCTTCGTGGAGAAGAAGTCTGAATGCCTGGATTGCCAATTTTACTGCCATCATTTCTTTTAGATTTATGTGCAGATGCAGTTGGTCTTGAGTCCATAGGCCTTGAATGCACTTGTCCATCATGTGTGCCCCAACCGAGGTCTGAGGCATCTGTCGTGATAGTTTGTCTTGGTTGACTTTTGCAGAAGGGCAGTCCTGTGTTTGATTGACAGGCCTGAGCCCACCATAAGAACTCTTGCTTCAGGCATGGGATCATTGGAATTTTGGTTTCCAGGCTGTGCTTGTGCTGAGACCACAAATTCTTTAGGTACCACTGTAGCTTTCTCATATGAAGCCTGGCATGAGGGACCAGAATTATGCAGGATGCCATGAAGCCTAGAGCTTGTAACACTTTTCTTGCAGTTAGATGGCTCTGCTTTGTTAATGCCAAGAAATAGAGAGGAAGTTGCTCTTTCTTTTCTGCAGTTAGAAATGCCATTTGTTTTGATGTGTCCAGTTCTGCACCCAGAAAGGTTATTATTTGGGATGGAATCAGCCTTGACTTTTTTGTATTGACTGTGTATCCCAGGGCTTGTAGCAGGTAGATGACTCTTTGTAAGTCTTCTGTTAATTTGCTTTTGTTGTCCGCTTGTATCAGGCAGTCGTCCAGGTAGGGATAGATTTGAATTCCCTGAAGTCTGCAATGAGCGATTACTGATGCCAGGCATTTCGTGAACACTCTGGGCAGTAGATAAGCCAAAGGGCAATGCTGAGAATTGATAATGCTCTGATCCTGCAAGAAATCTGAGGTATCTTCTGCAAATTGGTCTTATGGGGACGTGCAGGTATGCCTCCTTGAGATCTAGAGTCACCAGCCAAGACTCCTTGCCCAGCATGGGAAGAAGCTGCTGTAGGGTCAGCATTTTGAATTTTGGAACAATGAGGAATGTGTTCAGAGCGGACAGATCTAGAATAGGCCTCCATTTGTTTTCCTTTCTTGGTACCAGGAAGAGCCTGGAGTAAAATCCCTTCCCTTGCTCCATGACTGGTACCTTTTCCACAGCACGCATTCTTAGTAATTGAGATATTTGTTTTAGAGCTTCTGTCCTTTGAGAAGGTGGTAGGTTTGGCATTCCTCTCTTTCCTGGTAATGTATGGAAATGGAACCTGTAACCTTTGTCTATAGTTTGCAAAATCCATTTTTCTCTTGTAATGCAGTGCCAGTTTCTTGAAAATAATGTTAGCTTTCCGCCTAAGGGCGCTTCTAGTTGTTCCCTGGTAGGCGGTGTCACCGCCAAGTCACTGTGATTGAGCTGTTGTAGTGGTGGTGGCTGTATCCGTGCCTCGTTGGTTGTTACTCTGCCACTGGCGACCCCTGTAGGCACCTCTGGATTGGTTTCTGCCTCTAGAGCACCTATTCCTGCCTCTTTGTGCTTTAGAGGAGTCTGGAAAGGACCAATTCTTGGAGGGCCAATTCCTGCTAAACCTTGGAGGTTGAACCTGTAAGAAATCTTTTACTGTTTGCACAGATTTTGCTTTCTCTTCCATCTTTTTCAGGACCTGCTGTGCGGGGGCACCAAATAAATTGACCTTGTCCATAGGTGCATCCAAAAGCTTAGATTTGACATGGTCTGGTAATGCCTGCTCTTTCAACCATGCATGCTTCCTGATAACTGTGCCAGTCATGGCTGATCTAAAGGAAGCCTCCAGTGCATCATAGCCACATTTTAAAGAATGGTTACTAACCTGCTGTATGTTATGTAACATTTCTTGAATATACTTTTTATCTAAAGATTCATCAGAGGACAGCTTTTTAGTCAACTGGTCAAGCATAAACTCTTGATATTGAATCATATGAAATTGGCAGTTCAAAGCTCTAGCTGACAAAGTAGCAGAGGTGTAAACTTTTTTACCCCATCTCTCTAAGGACCTGGATTCCCTTTCAGAGGGGAGGGGGTTTTTAGAAGTAGTAGCTGCTACAGCTTTAGGGCCCTGGGAGATAGTCTCTGGATCTGCAAAAGGGGCCTTATATAAGTGGTGATGAGTGTCCGGAACCCTGTAGTACCTATCAGGTTTAGCAGGAGCCAGGGGTAAAGTATCAGGAGTAGTACAGGCATCATTAAATGCATCATCAACAACAGATAGAACTGGAGGAATAGCTAAAGGCCTATGCTGTGGTAAGTGTAGAAAGGTCCTAAGCCTTTTTCGAGAGTCTGAGAAATCTTGGCCCTGCCACTGAAATTGTTCCCTCATAGCATGCAAGGTTTCCCCAAAGGAAAATTCCTCAGGAGGAGAGGCTGAAGGGATGGACTCCTCAGCATCAGAGTCTTCGTAAGGAGAATAAGAAGCCTCAGGAGGGTCTGTATGATCTGAATCATCAGAAGAATCATCCGTGGCTACTGGCTCAGGGGGCTCTGCTCTAGGCCTCTTTTCTGGAGGAGGGAGAGAGGCCCTGTCTGGATGAGGCTGGGATCCACGAATTAAAGTGATGAGATCCTGTGCCAAAGAAAGCATATGGGAACTGGTGCTGGGCCTGTGTGAGGGAGGCTTGGCAGGCACAGGTTTGGAAGTTTTGGCTGCTTTTGCCCTGGCAAAGGCCTTAATAGACATAGCTGGAGGAGGCCTAGCAGCTCCACGTGCAGGGGTAGAAATATCTAGTGGAATGGTGTCTGATAAATCCTGTGAAATCGCAACAGAAGGCTGGATTTCAGAAGCCGTTTCTACCAGTACAGAAGAGGCCTCGGTAGAAGGCAAGTTATCTGCTGAAGAAAGAACCGCTTGCTCGGTTTCGGCCGAAACCGAGACACTCGTGGATTGCTTAACCGCGGCTTCAGCCGAAACCGCGGACCGCGAGTGTCGGTCTTTTTCTTTGTGTTTTTTGGTTATTTGCGTAGTCGGAGGATCCGACGGCATAATGTAGGCAAAATCGGAGCCGAAAATCTGTTCAGCAAAGTCCGAGCGACGTCTAAGCGTCCGTCGGTTAAAAGAAGCACAGGCTAGACAAGCTGCTACGTCGTGGTCTGGGCCTAAGCAATGTATGCAATAGGAGTGGAAATCTTTATGAGGTATTTGTTTCCCACAAGATAAACAATTATTAACTTTCTCTGACATTGGCTGAGGCAAGAAAGAGTCCCCAACTATAGAAGTCTTCGAAGTAGTATTCGGTAGTAGTAATCTCTGGATCTGACCGACCGGCACTTGCGAACAGCTTCTGCTTCGGGCGCCACGCGGCAAGAAAGACTGGGGAAAATGGCGTCGGCTGATGCCTTTATACCCGAAAAACTGCCGCAATGACGTCGGGTGAAGTGCGACACCAGCCGAAGCCAGACCCAGACTTTGGAATCCGGCCGACCGAAGGGCTGCCTGACGACAGGACAACCCATTTGTAAGGACTGCAGATGCATCCTTGAAGGACATCAGCTGGTGAAGGGAAACAATGGAAGCATTTTCAGCTGGCAAAGTAGCCAGATTTCAAGGTTTACCCCTGCAGCAGTGTTTTTTTGGTTACAAGAAATAAGAAGTTATGCAAATGTAGCAAGGCATGAAAGAATGAAAGAAGGAACTGACAGAGGACAAACATTTGCAGTATCTCAGCAGTTGCAGAGAAGACGACCAGTGGTAAGAATAAAAAGTAAAAGTGATAGCAGTGTGAAAAAATATGACATTATGGATAGTATTATTTGCCACTAGGGTTTAACATTAAAGATATAAGAGCTAGGAGAGTATGAAGTAACGTCTGAAACCTTCAACTTGCTGGGAATATTTATGACCGAAACTGAAAAAAGAAATACAGTAGCACCATGGAAGACTATTTATTTCCGAGCTTGGGACTGCACCTAAACAAAAAGAAAATACATGTGCAATTTAAGACTTCAGATATGGGTTAGCATCAGTTAAAACAGGGTTTCTTTCACTATGTAGTAAAGTACATGAAGTTAAAAAAAGTATATGATGAAAAAATGTATCAGCTGGGGGTTGGGAAGTGTGGGTAACAATGAACATTTGGGATGGGAAAATTCAACATATGTCAGATACAACAATTGTGAATGGTACAAGAAGATTTGTTAGGTAATGGGGCTAACCCAAAGCATGTTATGGAGATGAAAATCATTTAGTACAAGACTGTAACAAATAAGAGAGAGAGGACATACAGCAAAAAAACTGTAAGCCTTTCAGCAGAAAATGAAAAGAATCTGGACACTTCTGTTTTGACTGTCCCATATTAGAAAAAGGAAAGAGTAGATGAAAAGGAAAACTCAAAAGAAAGATAAACAGTAGACAATATTAGTGCAGAAGATGTTGAAAGAGAAGGTAGTATGAGGAAAGGGATACTGAGGAAAGCTTAAACAAAGAAGAGGTAGCTAGAAAAGAAATAACAGATCAAAGCGATGTTATTAATATACAGGAAGAGAAGAGATTAGAATTTAAGAAAGCGTAGAGGAAGAAATTGAGACAGAAGCACAAGATAACAAAAACTGACTGGTGGGAGATGCAGAAGAAGGAAAATAGATCTGAAAGTAAAACACTTCTAAAAAAAAGGAAAAGAATGATATAGGAATTTTAGCATTAAATGTAAAAAGCATTAGAAATCACACAAGAGGTTTTGTGATGGTGGAATGGTGTAAAAATAACAATGGATGTTTTTTTTTTTTTTTTTTTTTTTTTTTTTTGCTTAATAGATATCACAGGGGACCAACATGTTTGGTCGGTGGGAAATGAGACATGTTCTGGAAGAGGAATTATTATACAAATGAAGAAATCAAAATTTTTGATATAACAGTAGTAGTATATGTAGGGTAGTGATATGAGAATAAGACAACATGTATCAGATCAATAATGATTTATGTATATACTAATACGACATTGAGAAATCAGTTATTTGAAGAAATAAAAAAATTGTGTTAGTAAATATGTCAATAGTGATGATAAAAGATTTTAACTGTAACCTGAGGAAAGAAAATGGAAAAAAAACACATGGTATTAAGATGTTAAGGGAATGAATAAAATGTGGAGATTGAAAAGTAGAAATTGACATACAAAGGGAGAATTTTTAAGGATGAAATCGATTATGTAGTTTACTCTAAAGAAAGAAAAGACAGAGGGAGTACAGATGGCTGAGTTTTTCAGATCATACAGCAATATTGGGCTAGAATAAAGTAAGAAGGCAAAATAATAAAGGTGGGAAAAGGGATAAAGAGGTTACTTGCAGAGTTTAAAGACAAGGAAGAAATGGAAGAAATATTATGGAAAGATCATATGACAATGAGACAATTTTATACAAATTAGATACAGTGGTTGGTAGTGTATAAGCAGAAGTATAACCGTGGAAAGAAGAAGAAAAAAGAAATAATATGAAATGTAAAACACATTTTACAGAATTATGAGAAAGGGGTGAAAAAAGGAAGTCACAAAATAAGGGAATAGAAAAGCAGATATATGAAAATAATAGATACAAAGTAAAATAATGTTACTTAGGAAAAATTGTTTATGGAAAAGAAGTAAAGTTAAAGAAGGAAGGGTGGATGGTATCTTAGAGGGCAAAGAAGACATAGAATACAAAAAAGAAGATATTATGGATGTGGTAGAAATTTGTGTAGAGATAATGTAGGTAAAATTGGAAACAGTCAAAAAGAATGGAAAGTGAAAAAATCTCAAGTAGTAAGGATTTTTTTAGAAAATAACATAACAGTAGAATAAAGAAAATGTGATAAAAGAAGGTAAGAGTAAATCAGTGTCAGGATTAGATGGTATAAGTTATGATTACCATAAGGAAATTAATAAAGATGAAAGAGAAGCTTTTAAAATATTAAATGAATGAATAAAGGAAGGAAGGTGTAATGGAAGAAGACATTTATATTTAAAAAAGGATTAAAGAAAATATATAAATAAGGAATACAGACTATAAAATACTTATGAAAATGCTACAAAAAGGGATGGAGAAATTTAATGGATGAGGCAGTAAGAGAATAGATTTATGGTATAAAAGGAAAAGAGGTGAAATCAATGTTGATTATAGCGAAAGGAATAATACTTGCGGTAAATGCAGATGTTAAGGTTGCAGACCATAGTTCCTGTGGTATAGGGTTTGATTCTCTCAGTCATTTGCCTGTTCTGTGACCTTCAGCAAATCACTTAACCAGACACTGATCTTGGGTAGCCCCTGAAAAAAAACAGTGTGTCCAGTGGGCCTACCTGATTAACAAATATGATTATGGCTGATGTTTGACATAACAGTTAAGACACTTACTTCACAGACACAGAGTAGAGGGGTTTGATTCTCACCTGTGGACAAAGTTTGGTTATTTTGGTTGGGGGATGGTACACTGGTTAAGGTGTTTTTTTAAGACAGGAGTAAAACAGGGATGATCAATGAGTATGTGCTTATTTGTATTAGTAATGAATGCAGTAGTACTGAAATGCATGTATGAAACGAGGAAGGAAATGTTATATTACCAGTATGGATGACATAAGCAGATGATTTAGTTCTAATAACAAAAAACAAGTGATGGATAAGTGAAATTGTAATAAGGACTAAAATGCTGTTAAAAAGCAGTCTGCGGTTAAATAAAATGAAGTGTAAGTGACCTGATGAAATAAAAAAATAAAAGGAATATATTTCACAAGAAGGGAAATAAAGATTTTTGGAGTAATACTGTGTGCGTATGTAAGTGCAATAAGTCAATACAGAGATACTAGAACAAATAAAAATTGTTAGCTTGGTGAAAAGGTTTTTATTTATCACATCAGAAAATAACATATACACCAAATATTTATGTATTAGGAAAAGTAGAATATTTAGGGGTTATATATGTTTCCCACTCAAACAGAAAAAGTTCTTAGAAATTGTTTACCTGCTTTTGGGACTTAAGGCTGAACACAGTGAGAAGAGGGATACATTTATAATAAAAAAAAAAGAAAGTGGGTTGAATTAAAAAAAATCCAGAGGTGTATATTAGCATCTACACATTTATTTTGGGTAATGAGGAAGGTAAAAAAAAATGATAGGCAAGATGTTCCATGAAAAAAATATAAAAATGTATTGGAAGGAAAATAAAAGAAAAGAGGGACAGGGTGGAAGGAAAAGAAAACGACAAAAATTAAATTATGGAAGTTAAAACTAAGGAAGATTGATTGGAAAAGAAAAGAATAGTATAATATGATTTTAGAAAAAAAAAACTTGGTATACCCATTGAAGGAATTAAAAGAAGATGAAAATTGCAATAAAAGACAGAAGAGAAAGGTATGAATTTTTTTATGAAGCAGAGGATTTTTTTGGAAAATTTTATTAGATAAATTACTGGTGGTGGTGCTGTGGTAGCGTTGTCACCTCTCAGTAAGATGCTGTCCGGTTCAATTCTCAGCTAGAGCGTCTTCTGCGTGGAGACATGCGTGAATGGGCGTACCTTCGTTGAAGGTTGTGCGTCAGGGTTGACAACTCAGCACGTAAAAATCTACTGCCAATTATTAGCGGACCGGAGTTCCGCTGTGGCGACCCCTAACTGGGAAAAAGCCGAAAGACGCAACAACTGGTAAAAAGAAATATGAAATATAAGGTGATAGACAAAAGAAAATCTGTTGACTGCAATGAAGCAGAAAGAACAAAATATCGTTAACAGTCTTACTTTTATAAAAATAAAATAATTGAGAAAAGTTAAAAAATTAATATAGATGAGAAGGGTTTAAATGTATAAATACGAATATGGTATTATATGGGAAGTATGATAAAGAAAAGACGTGATTTTTTTTTTTAGATGAGATACAGTACTGTTTGTAAAAATATGGAAGCAGTGGGAAAAAAGATGGGAAAATTTGTTACATAACAAGAAAATGGAAGAGGATGATATACTAGCTGAAATAAGACCATAGTTGTAAAAGAAAGAGTTAGGAATGGGTTCCTAGTACATGAGCGAATGCTAGAAATAGCGAACGCTCATTTGTGGAACTCAAATGCACAAAACCACAGAATATCGAAGGAACGGATCTTTGCTGTTTTCTTTACTGTGGTGCAATCTCGGAGTTGGTATATTTAAGGTGGGGGGCAAAGCCCCCCACTTTATGTTGCCTGTACTTTTTTTTGGGATCAGCGAATTCTTCCCTGGGAAAAAATTTGCTGATCCATTCCTTCAAAATGTTGTGGTTTCATGCATTTGATTTCGATAACAGATCATTCGCTATTTCTAGCATTCGATCATATAATATGAACCCTTAGGAACATAGGGTAAATATAAAAGAATGAAAGAAATATAACTGTCCAGTTAAGTTCCCTTGTAGTGATAATTAAATAATTTTAACTATGAATGTAAAAAATGAATGTGTAAATAATTGATTTAAAGTTTTTATAGGTATAAAATGAATGTAAATGTTAATAAAGCATGCCTACACTTTTCAATAATTATCATGGGATATCTTACATTCAACTGAGCTATCACCATTTCAGGCAGATGGAATGTTTTCTGTACAGCCAAAATTCATTTTGAAGATACCTTAACTTGCACCGAGACATTTAATAAGTAATATATGAAAAACCTGTCTACGTATGTAAACATATAGAATTGTTTGCCATTTTTGTCTGTGTCAGCCTTTTCCTTAGCAAAGAATAAAATAATACCCCCACATCCCCCAGTACATTATCCGGTTTCTGTATTGAGTTAGTAACTGAGCTTTCAATGAAAAGTGCCCTTCTCCCCTACCACCACCACCACAGATGATCCCAGTCTGCTGTAGCTCCTACTGGTAATCTCCCATCTCTTTCCCATTTTAGTAACAACCTGCGATACTATGATAAATAAACCTATGCATAAGGAGGTATGTGTCCTATTCTCTCTGAAAAACTGACGCTACACTGCATTAAATATTTAAAAGTTTTCTCACTATCATCTCCCTTCCACTAACTCAGATATGTAATAAAGTGTAAAAAGTCAATGGAGAGATATCGGAACAAATAAAAAAAATGTTAGCTTGGTGAAAAGGTTTTTATCATATCAGAAAACAACATATACACGGAATATTTATGTATTAGGAAAAATGCCCAGTCCTTGTGAGTGTCAATACAGCAACAAGCTTAGATGTTCCCTTCACCTACGAGTGGGGGAGCTGGGACTGACCACTCTTTCCCACCCACTATCTGAAACAAAATTGTTGTTGTTAATTCAACATTCATTCCTCTTCATCACCTACCCTGATCATAAATAGAAAAGAACTCTAAAATCAGCACAGCCTTCCTCACTTTACATAGATGTTTGTAAACTGAACACAGTAAGACTAATGCTAACAAACCTAATCAAAAGGATTCTGTAATGTTTCTACTGATGGTGACAGAAACACCTGGATAGCTAGTTATCAAATTTACAAAGAAGACAATTCAATGGCATAGACAGTTGGACTCTGACTACAACCCAAATTCGGCTATCAGCCCAGGCACTGAATGAACTACCAAGGTGTGGGAGAGATATATGATGAGGATTACGCCGACTCAACTTGCTCTGTGAGGAGGTTGTGGGAATGTGCAGGGTATGCCTTATGTCATGCTGCTTGGTGGAGACTGGTGACTTGTGATAAGGGGAGTTAGCTAGTAAAAAGGCAGGCAGGGCTTTCCAAGTTATGTCACCACAGAAGCACATCTGCAACCCACCACACAACCACCATGTAAACACTTAGCCAAAATGCGCCATCTAGCACATTAGGAGGAGTTAAGGAATTTTACACAAACTTAAAAACCCTCAGTGATTTATAGTGTGATAACTCCTTGCTAGTCCCATTCGACTCCAGTCACATATTGATTCACACAGCCAATTAGGTTATTAGCTTCCCCCAGAGGGGGACCCTCCCAGAAAGGGGTTACACAGCAGAATCAGGAAATGTGTGAGGAACCATGAAAGATGGAAACATCTGAAAGCTCTGTATCCTAGAAGCTGCCAAGGGGAATAAAATGAAATGAAAAAGATTTAAACAGACTACTGATCTACATTCATTGGACCGCTAGACTTTTTTCAGAGATTGTCATATTTCTGACTGGCTGCCATAAGAATGGTGAGGTCTTTATCTTGAACATAACATCCATGCATTCTCTATAAGTGTTTATCTAAATAAGGGTCTTGAGATGAAAAATATAGCAAGCAAAAGGTGCGAAATATGAACCATCCACTTTGCTCATTCTCCATTTCTGTATGATTTTATAACAACTTAACCAAATATGGAGAAGTGAAAATGGATAATTTACATATATTTTTGTAGTGGTATGCCTAATTGTCGAGGAAAAGTTCTTCAGCACTAAATCAAAAGACACATGATTAAATGAAAGTACTATCTTTAGTGTTAGAAAAGAGTGTTTGTCAACTAAGGATATTTTGTTCATGAATTTCATTTTCCCTAACACACAATAACAATAACACAGTGCAGAACTGCAGGGTGGAGTCTCCAACGAGGGCTTAAGGGGCCTGCTCCACAAAATACACAACTTATTAATTGCTTTTACTGTCTGTTGACATGACTTCCAATGCTGCAGTTGATAGCAAATAAGATGTTAACAATGAATAATATAACCATTATGTGTTAACATGGCTCAGTCCACAAGACTCCACTTACTTCTCTATTTTCTTCATGTGCTTTTTCTTATCCTATGTCTGCTGATCACTGAGTTCATAGCCTCTTTGCCCTTTCACTCACAGCTGCACACAGGGTGGGACAAAGAGCATCTCCACTCATGCATTCCTTCCAGCAAAAGCACAAGAAAAGAGCCTTCAGGTGAAAAGGAAGATCATCATCTATGTAGTCACGGAGACATTTGTTATATGTGCCCTAACCCTACCATGGCAACTGATGGACACAGCCACAATACACACACCTGACTCCAACTACATACACACTGCTTGGCACACATGCACCTTTCATGCTCCAAGTGCTGTCTGTGAGTCCATTGTGATGCCCAGTCCTTGTGAGTGTCAATACAACAACAAATGTAGGTATTCCCTTCACTCTGGAGTGGGGGAGCTGGCACTGGCCACTCATTCTCACCCTCTACAACTAGCTCTCCCTCCAGTGCCCAGTTCATCAGTGATGCCCAGGTCATCTGGATCACAGTGAAGGCTTCATTCCCGTATTCTATGGCACTATCAAGTTAATATTTTCACTAACTGCTCAGAAATGTTCAGTAAGAGAAATTACTTACCGAGACCCACAAAGTATGCAAGTAGGAGCTGTGGGACTAAACCTCAGGGATGGTGGAACGAACAAGGGAGCCAGGTGGCCCTTGCTACTACAAAGATTTGCTTGGCTATCAAAAATACAAATACTAATAGAAAACTACTGCCAAGCTACAAAGGATTTTTAAGCACTTAAATGTTGATTTGCCTGCCAATGAGCAAAATTATTACAAGGTCAAAGAGGATATGTTTCACACTGACCCCAGGAATGTATGACACACCATATTCACAACTTAATATTTCACTAAACCACTATGTTAGCAATTCAAGTTGAAAAAGACAAAGCAGGACTCCAAGCCTCATCAGTGAAACACCTGACACACACAGGTTAAAATCTACAACTACTCTGACTACATCATGCACACCAGGGGTATATGGTCTGCGATGGTGTAATTCAAGGGATGAACAGTACATTTATTACACTGCCAGTCATTAACAAGAAGATGATGGGGAATACTTAAGTCTTGAAAGACATACTGTTAAGCATTCTGATCTTCGGTGAAATGCCACTAGAAAGATAAAGAGTTTTCCTTGATCAATGGAGGAAAAAATTCAAATGACTCGAATTCAACCTAATTATCTGTTGAACCAAGGCAGATACAAAATGGTAGACCTTTTTCAAGACAATCAGAAGCCACTTAGCAAAGCAGATGGTTTAAGTAAGATTTGGGGAAGGGGTTCAATAGTAACAGATGACAAAGACTATCTGCAGAGAAAGCAAAGCAGGAATCAATGCAGAACAGCAGATGGAGACAACAAACCACCACTGCTTCTATAAATTTCACTCAAGAAAATCATGGGAAAATCTGTATACGATGATCACAAGATACAAATAAATAATAAAACTTGACTAACAAGTCACAGACCCAAAATCTAAATAAATGTGCATCACACAGAGGAAGCTTTTGGCAAAACCAGTTTGTGGTCATTCAAGTCTCTCTAAATATATATATATATTTGGATATCATAACACTGCACCACTATACTGCTGTGTGTACTGCTTTGAAAATCTAGAGATCTCAGAAATCAGTGCCACACCCAGTAACCTTGGTCACACATTACTTGGGTACCCACACCCAAAGTAACTAATAATCACCCAAGGAAACAATCACAGGCTCCACTTATAACATAAGGAGACTAGAGGTTGGCACAATGCAGAATAGGAACTATGGAGATAAAACATCAATAAATAGAGAAATAAGTTAAACTAGTTTGTTTTACATAAACATAAGTAAATCTTGTCAATATGCACTGAGGGTAGCAGCCAGAGCACTGGTAAACAGTTTAATTACTGAGTCAGAAAAAAAATTGTTCTTTGTTAATGAAATGAGCCATTATCAAGGAAATAAACCTTACTTGGGTGTAGTTACAGTTAAAAATATCAGTAAACATTCCTGGTGTTTAAAGAAAATATGTCAGAATATAACAGTAGTGCATGGAGACAGGTGATTACGCTCCAGTATCTGGAAAATGACAAATCAGATAAACACTTCTACACTGCAAGACCCGACCTTAAATGTTAAGCCCCCCCACTTCAGTTGTTAAGACTGGTTATCGTACTAGGCAGTTAAAGCTGCTAGTACTGGCTAACAAACAAAAGAAGCAAAATAAAATACAGATTTGTTTCTGCATGCTGTCTGTGCCAGTAATGTACACCTGGCCTTTTCTAACATAACAGAATCTCTAACACTGTCTTCCTGACAGCACTTGCCAAGTGCTTAACTGGCTTTGAAAGCTGGCAAAATACGGTTCCCTATTATATCAGCCAATGCTTAAAATAGAGAATGCTGTTTTATCGACCATTTTAAATCGAAACCGCAAAATCTCAAACACACGGAACAGCGATTTTTTTCCCAGGGAAAAAAATCACTGGGCCATTTTTGAGATTTTGCCATTTCCTCCACTGTTGTGCAATATTGGAGTTGGTATATTTAAGCAGGGGGGGTGTGGGGGCTATGGTGGGCAAAGCCCCCCACTTTTATTTTGTGTTTGTCTGTTTTTTTTCCGGAGCAGCATTTTTTTTTTTCCCTGGGAAAAAGATCACTGTTTTGTGTGTTCGCATTTTGCCATTTCGTTTTTTAAGGGTCAGTTATACAGCGGTCTCTATTTTAAGCGTTCGTTGTTATAATATAGACCCCAAAATACTTGGTGATTTTTTTTTTCTTCTGGAACTAGTAGTACATGGAGCAGATAAAGCTCCATGCACTATAAAGAGTTATGATTTGGTCTCTGATCATAACCCTTTATTAAGTGTTGCCAAGATTCAGCTCTGAAGCTTCACTCTCAAGGTAAATTTCTTGGCATCCATATATCAAACACATAATAAGCCAGTTATGATCACCAACCACTTATAATCCTCTATATTAAAAGTGGATAGAAATCCTAAGTCCATGTTGTAACATGGCCAACTGTTATGAGGTGGTAAAGATATCCAATGGTATACTGACAGAGGCAGGTAAAACTCTCAGTCAGAATACTAATTCTGTACAGGTTTAAGGAAAGAGAAACTGTACTATGCTATAGCCATCAGCTTCATTGTGGTAGGAATTCCTATATTAAGCGCAAGGACAGTTAGAGCAATGCAGTAAAGGAAACTCCCGCAGTCCTCAAATGGAAAGATGAGGATGAGTATCCCGCAGACGGGGGAGAGCGTGAGAAGACATTAAAAACCTGAGTTGAAAATTCCAGAAAGGGTGGTTACATTCTTCTATACACAGAGCCAGAAATGCAGAAAAGGAATGGTCTAAAATTACTGAATGATTCAAAGTTTCAGTGGAAAAGCAGAGGAAGATTTAACCACATTAGCAAATTTACAAAAACTGAAAATGTATTAGCAGTTACTAACACAGCAGAAAAGAAGCCAGCTAGTAAGATCAGTCCTATGCTATTGAGGGATGAAACTCTGAATATGTCCCACACGACTTGTCTTCTATTATTGGCATTGGTGTCTGAGGGACCAGACAGGGAGAGTATGAGCTTGAGTGGTCAATGCCAGCTTGCTCATGCTGGGAGGGGGAAGACTGCTATGCCAGGGGCACTGGTCACACCTCCTAGTGAGTAGATGTGTACCTTCCACTTATAATAACTTGGGTAACTCACACTGCAACAACAAGGATTTCCCTGCTAAGTTGGGAAACAGGAGGCATATATGGGAGTGAGCATGGCTCCTCTCCTGACCAGGTAGCTAGGCAAGTCTACAAGCAGTCTATGGGAAGGGATGAGTTAGCTATTCCATAGGACCTGCAAGCTTGTCTGCTCTCTTCCAAATGACTCTCACCACTGGAGGAAACAATGGGTTGATAGGGCTTCCCAGGCAGTAAAGAATGGCACACAGAGCACTAGCCTAACCAAAGGAAGGAAAAGCTCTCATCCCATAAAAACAAATGTGCCAAATGACAGAAAGTAGTGCACCATCAGGGAGGATACTTCAGAGGTAGGAGTTTTTTTTTTTTTTGTTTTGTTTTTTTTAAGTCAGCCAATATGTGCATTCTGTTCAGACATGAGCAACAATACACAGAAACAGACTGCACCTTTTGTAAAATTTCAATAACTTATAAAATGTATTGCTACAGTATGCCCAGTGACTACTGTGGGACAGCTGGGGCTACATTGCTAGGACCTGAGTGGGAAGAGGTAAGAGGCCACACCTTCCTTTTTAGAAATGGGAGGGACAGGCCAAGAAAGAGACAGAGAGATTGGCCTCTTTGGCAGCAGGAAGGAGTAAAGTGCAGAGGTACACAGGTTTGGGACTGAAGACAGTAAGACTAAGTATCACTGGTAAAGACAACCATTGGACACACATGCATGCTGAGGCTTGTAGGGACTAAAACCAAGTATCAGAGATATTTGCCTCAGCATTTATGACCATAAGTACTTTGATCTGAAAACAATTGTTTTATTTTTGAGAAAACCTTTTTTATGTTAACATGGCTCATACAGAAATTATACTTACTGTCGCTCATTTGTCTCCAAAACATATGACAAGAAGGTTTGGGGTTTCGTTTAGATGCTTTAATACATAGAAACACATCAGGATGGATAGAGGCATCTTTAAATATGAACAAACTAGTTAACAGACAGACATTACATACATACTTGCTTACATCTCAAGAGCTAACTACAAAATGGCAGTCTGACTTGCACATGGTCAGTATTTATACACTTGTGCAAGCCCTTGGACAGCTTCTTAAATGTATATACATACATACTGATCTACACTTACGTTTCAATTTTAAATTGGATTAGTCATTCTAAATAAAGTATAGTCTCCAATAGTTGTTAACTAGCATAGTGTGTGTGTGTGTGTGTGTGTGTGTGTGTGTGTGTGTGTGTGTGTGTGTGTGTGTGTGTGTGTGTGTACATACATATTAATACTTAACCCTTCAAATTACTGCATATTTAAAAAGTCTTTCTCCATGATTGGGTGATATTTATTTGGTTTCTGTTGATACAGACAGTGTACTGCATAAAGACATCACTGTCATGGACAATCACTGTCATGGACAGAAAAAGATGGGGATAAATTGTGCATGTGTTTTAGGTATGTGTGGCTAAATTTTACCTGAAAATACTCAAACCTTTTAACTGTATACATTTTACACCTGATACTAATGATAGGTAATCTGGATCAGCCTTTGTCTATATATAACTTGGTTTTATTTCATTTTTATCCATTTAATAACAAGGAAAATCACTACACACAAGATTATTTCAGGGATAACGAAATGCTAAAAGTCACACAGCAGACAAATGGAAGGCAAGGGAATCTAACCAAGGACTACAGGATGAATTTCATTAGCAGCTTACAGACTTACTTCTCTACCCTAAACTGCAATACTTCCTCTCTTCTTTATGTATGACATGTTGTATTTATGCTTAACAAATGCTGTTGTTTTGTTCAGTTCATTTACATCACTTTCATAACATTGAACGGTTACTAATGAATGCATAAATTATAAAAATTCTCCTTGGTTTCACTCTCCCAAAATGCTAAGAAACCTCATCACGGAGAACTGCGATCATCAGAGTGTACAATGTGTATACATTACATACAGTGTTTAATTGACTAAAAATAACAGAATTGAAAAGAAATGTGAAACGGGATCAGTTAAGTCTTAACATGGGAAAGTCTGCAACTAATTTTCAAAAGAAAAAGAATACTGGGGCACTGAATCACTCGTAAATTGAACCATGTTAACTATTCTGCTGGTTTCTTAGCTAAGGGTAATAATTTGGAATATACTGTAATCGAGGGATGAGTAATGGATTTCCTCAATGTACACATTACTAGGAAACCTTCGCTTGGTAGTGAAGTGCATAGTTAAGAACACGTGCACAAAAGAAAATTATTGAAATGTCTCAATGGGGTACATCAGAAGGATGACAAAAATGTTGGAGACTGGGTATTTTAGATATAAAGAAAGGCTACACAGATGAATGACTTTCACTAGAGAGAAGTGATGAGGATATGACTGAGGTACATAAAATAATAAACAGGCAACTTAAAAGTTGCTGTGTTTTAACAGAATACAAAATAGATGGTAGGAGGGCAATTCAAAGGAAACAGCAGGAAGATTTTTTCTTGGAGAGGTTGTGTGACCTTTTGAGTCTTAGGATGAGATCACTACAGAACACAGCTTATGAGCTGAACAGGTAAGATGGGTAGTTGCAGAGGAGGTTAGTTGCACTGTATTAGTTCCTCAAAATGTATCCTTATCTTAACAATTTAATGCAGTGAAAACAGCGCACGGTTACATGATGCAGTTATTCCCTTAACAGACCAGGAATACTTTTTTAACCTTTACTGAATTATCACATATGCAAACTTACATTTATATAAAAGCATCAAACCATATTAACAAGTTTACATTTACAAGAACCATAAATCACATATATTGTTATATATCATATAATCTAAACATTATATAAATTATTCAATGTCTGCCTTCCCTTAAACCTCATTCCTCCTCCAAACAATTTTTCTACAAGAATTGTTCCAAAAAATTCCATTTTTAAAAAAGAAATATCTTTACTAAATCACTTACTACATAGGTAATCATACATTTATATAAATAAAAAAAACATATTGGCATATTTTTAGTTGCAAACATTATAAACCACCTATAATCTATCCAGTCATTGTCAGTCAAACATTACATAGCTCATGCAAATCCTGCCTTCTTTTAAACCTCATTCCTTCTCCAAAACATTATTCTGCAGGTATTGCTCCCATGATTCCCATTTTTCTATGTAATTTGCTCCTACCCTTTTCTAAAGATCCCATTTCAAGTTGTTTTATCTCTGTTACAATATTCACTACTTTTAGTACAGTTGGTTTAGACTTGGATTTCTATTTTCTAGTAATTGCTTTTTTGGCAGCCACCATAATTATACTTAGCAAGGCCTTACTTGGTCTAGGTAATTCCGACTCTGTATCAGAGTTCAAAAAAATAATTTTCTTAGTTATACCAATTTGCTCACCCAGTATTTATGATAAGAGTAATTTGGAGAGAATTTTTAAAATCTGCCAACTCATTACACACCCAAAAATATGTTCCCAGTTACCTCTTTCTGACCCCATCACATCTCCAACATTTGCTATCTACCTTAGGAAAAATTATTTGGTGTCTGCTTGAGGTATAGAAATATCTATGTAAACACTTCCAAGCAAAATCCTAAATCATCTTGACTTTGTTGCATATTTGGGAGTCATACATATATCCTCCTATTGTTTCTCTGTGAATTGCTTATCCAATCTCTCGTCTCAATCCTTTCTAACATCCTCTGACTGATTCTTATACTTGCCATGCAATATTTTATATGCCCTACTAATTATCCCTTTTTTAACTGTAGCTTCTGTTCTAGACTGTACCAAAAACTCAACCAGTGCTGGTCATTTACTAAGGACCCCCCATTCCTTTCTCATTGCCTATACTCTGATATCAATCCTTAATTGGGAAAGAAAGCTCTAGCCTGCAGTCCAAATAAATTTTTGACTTTTTCCTCCATTTATTTGTTCCCAATACCTTGGTTCCTTTGACAGTTTTATCCAGTAAATTCTAACCCCCTCTTGTCTTTTGTCTGTATCTCTAATTGCAGTCATTCTTATCGACACAATCTCTTTTCTCCATTCCTGTGTTTGCTTAGTTCTTAGAATACTTTCTGCTACATTAAGAATATAATATTCTGTATGGTTAATGTTATTCTCCTTAAGGATCTGCATCCGAAATCCCACTCTCTTCTTGTTTCTTGAGCCCCCCCCCCATTTCATGGGTCTATATTACCATGTCGACAGGGCTGTTCATCGAACGCCCTTACATCGACACATGTACACCAAAATACCTAAATGTCGAATGACCACAAAAGCGATTTTTTTCCAGGGAAAACAATCACTGGGCCAACAAAAAAAAAAAAAACAAATCAACAGTCACAATGATGTGAGGGGCTGTGCCCCCCCCCCCACTTAAATACACCAAATCCAAGATCACACTACAGTGGAGGAAACAGCAAATTCCTGCCAACGGCCCAGTGATTTTTTTTTTTCCCTGGGGAAAAAAAATCGCTTTTGTGGCTGTTTGACATTTAGGTATTTCGGTGTACATGTGTCGACATATAGGCGTTCAATGAACAGCCCTGTCGACATGGTAATATAGACCCTGTTTCACATCATCCCTTTCCACTTTGAATTACAGTTTCTGCTTGTGCTATGTACAGTAGCCTCAACTGTGTAGCTCAGAAATACCGCTTCAAATTAGGTAATCCCAAACCACCTTGTTTTATTAGAAGGATCAGCTTATCCCACTTGACTCTTGCCATCTTCCCCTCCCAGATAAAATCCTTTATCTCTAAAAAAGCTTCAACTCTAATTAATTGTTATCCACAACTTTTTTTTTAATCATTTATTTATTTACTTTACATTTGTTTACCTGGAAAATCTGACTGGGCCAATGGCCCATTTTCAGCAAAGTCCCAGGGAGAAAAGCCATTACACAGATACAATTTCTTACAACTGAAACAAATTACACCTCTTCTGGTTGATAAAAATATGCCTGACATGTGTATAAAACTACAGGGACTAATAACAGTTTGACTGCTTGTGCCTTGCTATCCATATCCAAAAAACAGAGCTTCTAGTATATTATCTTTTGTTTAGCCTCTTTCTACACATTCTTAACTGCCATAACAGAATCCTTTTTAATCCATACTCCTAAGTACTTCATTTTATCATGCCCCCATAAATATGGGTATTGCTGAACCAATTTGTGTGTGGGTACATCGTTTACATGTATTGCCTTTGTTTTATCTTCATTAATATTCTGTCACAAAAATACTCAAAACGGTCTCAAAATGATCCACAACACTGAAATGTCCTCTTCTGGTTTTATCACATATAAAATAATATCTGCAAATAAAGTCAGCTTTTCACAAATAATAAGCCAGCTTTTTTGACTACCATACCATTTATTTCTTTGAATTTCTGAGTCCCTTATTTTCCTTGCCAATGGTTCTAAATATAACTCAAATAAAGGTGAAAGATGACATCCCTGCCTGGTTCCTCTACTCAAACAGAACTGTAATATTCATCTCAGATCCCGCATATATCCTCCTAATCTACATTTTATCAGAGAATGCAAACGCTTCCATTGCCCTAGTCATAAAATCCCAGCTTACTCTGTTGAGTGCTTTCTCTGCATCAAGACTCATCAACAACAGAGGCATTGTCTCACATTCTGCTTTCCTGTGGATCATCATTGTTCTATTAATGTTGTCAAATGTTTGCCTCCCCTTCACAAAACCACATTGATTCATATCTATCAATTTTTGCATCACCTTTAGCATTCTTTCAGCCATTACAGACATAAATGCTTTATAATTATAGTTTAGAATTGAAATGGACCTATATGAAGAAGGATCTGATGGGTCTTTACCATCTTTAGGTATTGCAGCCACCACCGCTTTCTTCCAGGATGTTAGTTCTTCTCCTCCTTTTAAATTACTGTTAAACAAAACCTTTCAGATCTTTATCAATTTCTTCCCACCTAGCTTCAAACTTCCACAGGAATACCATATATTCCCTGGGATTAGTTATTCATCACAATTTTTATCTCATCTACTTCTATCCCAGCCTTTATAGTAATTGAGCCTCGTCTATCTCTAACCTTGGCATATTTAATTCTTCCATTAACACTTCCATTTGTACCTTTTCTTGATTTCTGTATTTCTCTGCTTTACACAGATTTTCATAAAATGTCCAAAATATTTCTAGTACCTCTAAAGGATCTCTAGTTATTTTCCCTGTTATAGGCTCCCTAACCCTGGCGACAACCCCTTCTACTCTCTGTTGTCCATGTTGTTGTGCTAAAAGTTTTTTGTGCTCTGAAGTTATTATCAAAAACAGTTGCTTAACAGCAGTCTTTCTAAACTAATGCATATTATCAACATAATCCCTTATTTTCTGTTTAGCATTCTGCAAATGCTGGTCCTCTTGTTCTGTGAGATTCCCCCATACAAGGAATTCCTTTTAATAAAAATAAGAGCGAAAACTGAAACAACAAAAAAACAAAATGGTTACTTGCAAAACTGCAAAACAAAGTAAAGAAAATCTTTGTTTTGAAGTTCATATAATCTTCCATCCTGAAGAAAAGCATATACAGATCAATAAACAGTATGCAGCATATCTATGGTGTCAAAGAGAGAAACATACAGAACCTCACAGTGGGTATGCCACTTCAATAACATTCTTTTCTTGTTCTATGCATGACTATATTTTTACAGATTACAACCATGGCCCTTCAGTCCATGCCAGTATCCCCTGCAATTCTGTTAAGGGTCTAGGAACTACCATTAACTTAATTTCTTCCCCACTCAAACCAGGAGATCTTTCCGAAGTAAAATAAACATTAAAATATCTGTTCTACCAAAAATAATCTTAGATGTACTTCTTTTTAACTTCACATGCAAGGATGAAGTCTCAAAAGCAGAGATGTGTGAAAAGGGAGATGGAGGGTAAGCATATGTACAATTCACAAAATCCCTTTCAAAGATTAAGGATAAGGCAAATACTCTCAGATCAATACTACCTGAACTGGGGGTACAAAATTCCAAGCAGATCACCCACTAAATCTGAGAAAAAAGAAAACATGTATGCCATGAAAAGGGTTACACCTAAAAGTCTGACATTCCTAAAGTGGAACATAGAAGCAACAACCCTTTTAGTTTAATGAACTTGCACCACAAGAAGAAAAAAAAATAAGCTTCTTGGTGGCAAAAGGCATTTCAGTCAACTGGTCCGTTATCAATTTGGGCAGTTCTCCACAGCCCCCAGACAGCAAAGTGGGCAAAAAAACTGTTGAACTGATCCCTCACAAACAAAAAAACGGAGTATCTCTAGTATGTAAAGAGAAGAGAATGGTGACTTGTCAATGTTATAAGACAACTGGATGAAGAATGGAAGAAGAATAAAATTACTAAAAGAAATTTGTCATCAAGGAGACTGGAGTCCAATGTAAATCAGATAAAGCTCTTTACACATACCCTGGTCTTTTAGAAGCAAATGGTACCTATAAGTAGTGCGATTTTCCAGGGTGCACAGCTGACAGCACAGAAGACAAGACTCTCATAAATTTCAGGTACCTTAGGGGATAAATTTTGATTAGGGTTAGAAAAATGGAGGAACAATTTCAGAAAATGCTTGTCCAACTCAACCAGTTCTACAGGTTAACTCTACTTCATAAGAGTAATACAAGTTTACTTCATCAAGGACTAATTGAAACCTAAATCAAAATATACTTCAAATACCCTAAAGAGACCTGGATAATGGTAACAGAAAGATTCAGACTGCATCATCAGCCATGGTCCTAGTGGTCTTCACCCCATTCCCTAAGCAGTAGAGACCAATTAATGTACTGAGCAAGATCCAGTCAGATGAAACCATCATTAAGGAAGGCATAAAGGTGCCACATACTCCATGCAGGAAGTTGTGCCCTCTGTACTACCCCCCCCCCCCATGCTAATATAACTCCAGCCTCATCAGATTTTGAGGAAACTTATTTTACTGTCATGACTCTACACATTTTGACATTTTGTCCCCCGGGATTTCCACACAGGATTAGACTAATCGGGCTGTGATGATGTAAATAATTACCATTTTCTACACGTACAGCCATGGGACACAAACTGGTATAACAGACACAGATGTGGCACACTAGCATCCAGTTACACAATCAAAATCCTTCTATTCACAGGCAGCACAACTCTGTCCTGTTCTACTTGTTCAAAAAATACACAAACAATGAATAACTCACCTGCATGCAAGGTAGAAAGGTCACCCAAACTAGGTAGCACAAACAGTAAATGTTTATACTAGCAGGAAATCTGATAAATTATAAAGATTATGTAGCAAAAGACAACAGGCAGTCTAAAGCAGGACTTTCACAACAGCATTGGATGAGGATGACTATGAAGCTAGAAAATTCTATAATAGTACTGAAAATTCCAATTCACCAAGCAGATCATTGTAAACCTAATCCTGCAGCACCAGAGATTCACTTCATCTCTTATGATCAGGATAAGCTTTCAAGTGACCTCAAAGGACTTCTCCTAGTAAAAAAACAAATGTCTATAAAGACTGCAGCCAGGCCAGGGTTAATCAGAAACATTAAGTCTAAAGAATGCAAAGAAGGGTCTGACAGAAATCGCCTGTCCAAATGCTGCAACACAATGAGAACTAGTTTGCATGGCTGTCATCTATCACTCTGCAGTGAGATACTTGGTAAACATTCATACCAAAAATAATCTTAGATGTACTTCTTTTTAACTTCACATGCAAGGATGAAGTCTCAAAAGCAGAGATGTGTGAAAAGGGAGATGGAGGGTAAGCATATGTACAATTCACAAAATCCCTTTCAAAGATTAAGGATAAGGCAAATACTCTCAGATCAATACTACCTGAACTGGGGGTACAAAATTCCAAGCAGATCACCCACTAAATCTGAGAAAAAAGAAAATATGTATGCCATGAAAAGGGTTACACCTAAAAGTCTGACATTCCTAAAGTGGAACATAGAAGCAACAACCCTTTTAGTTTAATGAACTTGCACCACAAGAAGAAAAAAAAATAAGCTTCTTGGTGGCAAAAGGCATTTCAGTCAACTGACCCGTTATCAATTTGGCCAGTTCTCCACAGCCCCCAGACAGCAAAGTGGGCAAAAAAACTGTTGAACTGATCCCTCACAATCAAAAAAAAAAAAAAAAAAAAAAAAAAAAACGGAGTATCTCTAGTATGTAAAGAGAAGAGAATGGTGACTTGTCAATGTTATAAGACAACTGGATGAAGAATGGAAGAAGAATAAAATTACTAAAAGAAATTTGTCATCAAGGAGACTGGAGTCCAATGTAAATCAGATAAAGCTCTTTACACATACCCTGGTCTTTTAGAAGCAAATGGTACCTATAAGTAGTGCGATTTTCCAGGGTGCACAGCTGACAGCACAGAAGACAAGACTCTCATAAATTTCAGGTACCTTAGGGGATAAATTTTGATTAGGGTTAGAAAAATGGAGGAACAATTTCAGAAAATGCTTGTCCAACTCAACCAGTTCTACAGGTTAACTCTACTTCATAAGAGTAATACAAGTTTACTTCATCAAGGACTAATTGAAACCTAAATCAAAATATACTTCAAATACCCTAAAGAGACCTGGATAATGGTAACAGAAAGATTCAGACTGCATCATCAGCCATGGTCCTAGTGGTCTTCACCCCATTCCTAAGCAGTAGAGACCAATTAATGTACTGAGCAAGATCCAGTCAGATGAAACCATCATTAAGGAAGGCATAAAGGTGCCACATACTCCATGCAGGAAGTTGTGCCCTCTGTACTACCCCCCCCCCCCATGCTAATATAACTCCAACCTCATCAGATTTTGAGGAAACTTATTTTACTGTCATGACTCTACACATTTTGACATTTTGTCCCCCGGGATTTCCACACAGGATTAGACTAATCGGGCTGTGATGATGTAAATAATTACCATTTTCTACACGTACAGCCATGGGACACAAACTGGTATAACAGACACAGATGTGGCACACTAGCATCCAGTTACACAATCAAAATCCTTCTATTCACAGGCAGCACAACTCTGTCCTGTTCTACTTGTTCAAAAAATACACAAACAATGAATAACTCACCTGCATGCAAGGTAGAAAGGTCACCCAAACTAGGTAGCACAAACAGTAAATGTTTATACTAGCAGGAAATCTGATAAATTATAAAGATTATGTAGCAAAGACAACAGGCAGTCTAAAGCAGGACTTTCACAACAGCATTGGATGAGGATGACTATGAAGCTAGAAAATTCTATAATAGTACTGAAAATTCCAATTCACCAAGCAGATCATTGTAAACCTAATCCTGCAGCACCAGAGATTCACTTCATCTCTTATGATCAGGATAAGCTTTCAAGTGACCTCAAAGGACTTCTCCTAGTAAAAAAACAAATGTCTATAAAGACTGCAGCCAGGCCAGGGTTAATCAGAAACATTAAGTCTAAAGAATGCAAAGAAGGGTCTGACAGAAATCGCCTGTCCAAATGCTGCAACACAATGAGAACTAGTTTGCATGGCTGTCATCTATCACTCTGCAGTGAGATACTTGGTAAACATTCATAGATCAGTGGGAGGCAATCCCACCTGAAACTGCTGTGGCTCCATGGAAAACCAAGGGAATAACTTTCATTTTCAGAGGACCTCAATGTACCAGTAAATGGCCATTATATCTGTGGAAGAAGGAACATGTGTTGACTATAGCGAAGAAACCACAAAACATTGTTATCAATCATATATTTGCAAAAGCAATTAAAATTTAGGAAAAGTCTACAAATGAATATAGATGGGAAGGGTTTGAAGGGTTTTGAAGGGACTTGCACAATGTCTCATTTCTGCAGCAGAAGCTGAAACTAAACTAAAGAGTTTGAAGGAAGCTGGGGACGCATCACCTCTACTTCAAAATCACAGTATACAAAGAAAACACTAGTCCTGGGTAGTGACTTCCCATGATGGCCTGGTGCTACAATATCTGCTTCCTACTTTGCTGCTGCAGACCCCTTGAGGGGAAGCCCACACACCCACGATTTCTGAGGTAGTATGAAAAGAAGTCAAAGTACAGTTAGGCAACCGACCAAGAAAATATGTGGGAGAAAATTGAGCCTGATACTTAACAGTCCTGTAACTCATGGCAATGAGAAAACAGTTTGCGGGAAATGTACACATTGCAGCTCTGCAGAATTAGTGTACAGTTCCATAGTAAAGAAGAGTTGTTTGCCACAGGGCTGAAAATCTACCACAAATTCTTGAACTTCTTGTTTGAAAAGATGTCACTTATCTACCACCCTCTACATAAACACCTTGTGATGATTTAGCTCTATTCTGTTAAGAGAGTTCTAGAAGCAGCAGCATCTCCAAAATCAGAATTGCATAAGTCCACTGGCTCTAAGGCATAAAGGTTTTACCCTTATTACAATCCACGTTACCCAGGTTTGACTAGAGGGGTTGGCTAGGAAAGGATGGGAGTAAGCAGCAGATGTCAGTTTGCCCAACCCAAAGGAAAGGTGCTGGCAAAGTTCTACTGCAGGAATACCATCTGGTGAAAAGCCTGGAAGCACAGTGCCTGTAAAAGGGACTCAAGGTTCATGAGACTGTGAACAGTGCAAAGCATTTTAACTGAGGACAATGGATGTGCAGAAGCATGCAGCAGCAGTGCCCAGTATTGTGGGCAGTGCACCATGCTTTACAAATAACAGTAGGGTGTTAAGAGCATTCAAAATGTCTCTTAATCCCCACTGGATGACAGTGTTATCCTCATCTATTACCTCCTTCTCTTGATGGCTCAGGTTGTGAGGGGTAGGAGGGTGAACAGCCTGCTACAGGATGGAGCTTGATAGTTACAAATCAGGTAATGGGGCAGGAAAAAGTAATAATTAAGGTTATATAAAATCATCTTTGCTAGATGCCCTTCCTTTCTATGTTTTCATGTCTGTCATAAATCTTTTTCACCAAACCATCCTCTACTTTCTTGCATATATGCCAGCGCCAACATACTCTGTTCTCTTTGAGCGTCTCTACAACTGGTACATTACATATATCTATATGAACATATATTTTGGAGGCCCAGTTTTAAGATCAAGAAAATAAGGAAGGAGAGAGAGATCTCATAATCCAGAATGAGATCCCATTTAAGAAGTCATGAAATGGGTAGATGACAGGTCCAAGCACCTTATTAGTATTGTTAGAGAGTATGGAGATGGCTTCTCCATGCAAAAAAATGGAGTCTTCTTGCTAAAGTCAGCTGAATCTCAACAGTGTCATGCAACACAGGAGAGCTAAACTACACCTAAAAGAAGCCCTCACTACACAGAAGTTGGGTAAGGTATGCATCTGTAGGCAGCATATTACCACTTTTCCCAATCTAAACGACCAACAAAGAAAATTCCTGGGTACTGAGGTCAGACTCTACACTACACTTTGAATGGAAAACAAGTCTCTCAGTCCTTCTAACAAGACTAGTGATATCCTCAGAGGTGAAGTGTGGGAGACTATCAGCTTACACTTCTTTGAGAAAAATGCAAGGGACATTGTGCATCTAGCAAAAGGTAGAATTTAATCCCTGAGGACAACCTCTAACCAGAAGTGGAAGCAACCGCTAAGACAGCAAGTGGAAGTGCAAACTTACAAAAGGAGCCAAGTCTTCACTTCATAGGTAAGTACTAGATAATCAATCTGCAGACTATTATGTGTAGCCTAGCCAATAACCAGGTCTTGAGACCTTAGGCATTTTTGTTTTCTTTTGAGTCATTGTCCTAGTCCCTTCCTTGCAAAGCAGCATGTATCTAGAAAGACCTTGAACCATGACAAGGTAGCAGCAGGTGGTGTTACTAAATGCCTGGCAGAAAATTAAATTTCAGTACAGGATGGGCAGACCTGGTAACAGTCCTTGAACAGAATCTGGTGATGGCACAAGTGAGTCCGAAGCATCTAAAAGCTGCTCATTCCCTTTTTTCTTTCAACATCAAATGGATGAAATCACACAGCTGCAACGAGGAGGAGATATGAACAGTGGAAGTGAAAGAAACCTTCTAAAGGCTGTAGCAGAAGCAAACCCTTGTGAGCAAGTGAAGGGATGCCATCATAGGTCCCAAAAGCCAGATACAGAGACTTAAGCCACATATAGAAAAGGAAAATAAATGAACATAATCTCATCTGTAGGATCCGCATCAGGAACCTTCCTGCAGTATGACTTCTGACTCAATCTATAAAATTCTAACATAAAATACAGAATTTTGCTGCAACACTCAACATTTCATGTACATTCTGCAGGCCCAGCTATTTTCAATTATGTGAAATAAGTGTATTCAGGGATAAAGTTCATCTGATTTACCTTTTTATGAAAATAAACCCTAAACAGGTTAAGTATTATAAAAGAAAGAAGAACAGCCCTGTAGTAACTGCTGGGTTCTTTCCTGTTTCATATCTAGATTATGACTGCAAATACAGAGCTGAAATACCAAAAGAGGAAGGAGGCGGAGGAGGAACAGAGTTGCAGAACTTGACTGATAATATGCATTAGCCTACAGAAATGTGAACAGAAATAATCTTCGGCTTAATACAGATAAATTCTGTTTTGCACATTTTGACTGGATAAAAAGGTTGCAAGAATTAAGTCATAGTGCTATACGCATATGCTCACAAAGATCAAATTACATGATAAACTGCAGAAGAAAATATATTCCACAGCTCAGAAGTGCAAATGGTAACATGTGAAGTTATAAATACATACAAATAACTATGTATATGTCTGAATGAAAGGTATGTCTGCCATGAAGTTGTGTAGGACTGTGTTCTATCTTCCTTTAATGCAAGGACTTGGGGCCAACTGGACCTGGAAAGCTCAGCACCTAAAACATTCCCATTCCATCAAACTCCTTTCCTTTGTCCATAGTCCTGTGCACAGAAACTAGCCCCACCCACCCCCTTTCAGATCTCTGTTAGCACAAGGAATGCAAACCAAAAGGAAAACATAGCACAGAATGCACAAGAGCAACAGCCAACCCCACTCCAGAAGGTAGAGGTAAGGAGAGTGAGGCCGCAGGGGAAGATGTTCCAAAGTCCTGCATATCTATCATTATGGAATGTGCATAGCTTTTATATGTGATAAGAACTGGTCCATCTTCCTCTAGTACTAAGACACAGCCCCCAGCAAATCCAACAAGAATGTCACATAGTAGAAGTCTCCAGAAGACCACAAATAAAGATATATATTCTATAAAGTCTTACAAGCATAAAGGAGACCTCAAGTAAAGTGAAGTGAAGTATATACAAACATGAGATTAGATGGGCTACAGACTCAATGTCCAACTTCAACCAACCTAAAGCAGTAGTTATAAGGACAGCAACAAAGGAAGGCCTTGGTGTAAAAAAAGCAGTCGTGAGAATTACTACTAAGAAAACACAGCAAGGGAAGAGTGTAAGTAGAGAAGATATCTATCAATGACTCACCAGCAAATGGGAGAATAACACAGAAAAACTACAGGAGGGCTAGGAAGCCCTTTCACCATGCACCAGATCAATCAGTCTATACGAAAAGAACTGACTGGTAGAGACAATAATAAGCACGACATAAAGAGTAGGCACTATAAGGGAATACTGACAAAAGGCAAAGCGGAGCAGCGTTAATTTCCCTACAAAGCTACGCCTTCATTAAGGAAAAGTAGTAGGGAAGCAACTAAGGGGATGACACATGAGGAAGACCTATGAAACCAGAAATAGGACAACCAGAGGACTGGGCCCCAAAAATGTACAAAGCTTTGAAGAGTAAAAGCATAAAGACAGAGGTCCATAACAGAAATCATCGAAACAAAGGGAAATCTGAACCACAAAGAGCAACTTCCAAAGACAGCCACAACAGTGGAATGTTGTGACAGCCACCGAGTCACCTTGGGGCCCAGCAAAGGGTAAGCTATAAATCAGGAGAAACAACACAATATACTAGTAACAACTGGGTAGCAAAACAATAAGAAATACATCAACTAAAGTCAGATCAGAAGGGAGTCTGCATGTGCTGATAGCAGCTGGGTAAAAATCTTTAATCTGTGTGAAGTAAACAAAGAAAGGTTTTACATGAAAAATCCCCTAGGAGGTCCTTGCTGAGCAAAAATAAATAAAAATTGGTGCCAAAAGAACCTGGATTATTCAATGGCTAGATAGGGAAGAGAATAAATTGGCTTGTTTGTCTTTCTATAGTTAGAAGATAACAGTGAATTAAGACATTCAGAATCTGGAGTAAACATCACACCCATCTTTTCCAAACACAAAAGACAGGAACACACCTATCAACCTGCAAAAAACAGGATGCCACATATAAAGTCTGGTAAAAATGCTCCATTAATAAAAAATAAGCACCTGTCCACAGACAGGCACCAAAAAAAAAAAAAGGGAAACAGAAAGACTGCAGGGGGACCAGAAGTACCCCCCCCCCCCAAGCTACGAATAAACCTAAAGGAGGAAAGATAGCTGATATAAGGTGAAGCCCTAGACTAATAAAAATGATGAGTCAATGATAAATACGAAGAATGTGAACTTAAGCAATAGGACCATATTCCTTAGAAATTGAAAGGAAAGAGTTTCTAAGGGTATGGAAGGAGGACAAAAATGATACAGACCCCGAGCCTGTCCATGAAGAGTTCAGATCAGTAACCTACAAAAATCATTCCTTAGAAGCGGAGGCATGACTTCTTGACTGCTAGGAATGCTACATAAAAAGGGTAGCAGGGTGGCATGAGCCTGATGACACGGGCAGTGATTCTCACATCATCCCACCTCTGCCCATTTTAGGAACCCCTCCTATTTAATGTATTACATGGCTGCTCCACACCTACCTCTCAACACTGGGGAGTGACTGTCTTACAGGCTAAAGAACATAGGTTCATTCAGTCCCTGGACAGGGAGGGTTTACCTGCGGGATTATGACAGGATTAGCCCACTAAACATTGACTTTCAGAATACACATAGGAGGATGAGCCCAGTAGACATACAGGATAAAGACCATGAGGTTGTCCTCCCCCTGGAGAGGGACAGCCCATCTGCAAGATCAGATCAGGATTCAGCTGGTAACCCATCTTGAATGCAAGATGAATCCAAGGAGGAACAACTAGATTTGTGGACACCGGGTAGACATCAACAGTACAAGTGGAATATAGGGGAGGGAAACTAAAAACAGATGAACAAAAAATAAACAATTTTCTTTGGTTCATTTTGTTCTGACATCCGAGATGGAGATAGAATTTGACTTGACTGGCTTTAAGGCCAACATAATTTCAGCTTTATAATTTCAAGCCTATAATATCAGAGACAAAGGGCAACATACAGCTAGAGGACTCTAGAGGTATGGCCACAGCTACACTTATAATTCAAACAGCAAGATATGAACTTGCTACTTCATTGGCTAAACAGTGCCACACTACAATTCAATTACTCCAAAACTTCTGAAACATAGGATAACAGATAACCAACTGCACTTAGGAGGGTGGGCACAATAATAGGTTACTCTTTGTAAAGCCATACACTGTTCTGCACTTAACATTCCAGTTCTCAAGAGGAACTGGAGGCTGAGAGCCAGATATGAATCCGTTTGGCTGCAAGGCTAGCCGCACAGTTCCAGAGTCATGATTCTGGTATCCTATGATATCTCAGACAAAAGATAACATAATGGCCTGTTGTTGCAGAGAGTACACTTGAAAAATATGTCTACTGCTTTTCAAGCTCTGAATATATATATAAGAACCTGCCCTAAAATCAATTATTGATGCCAGGGCCAAAGAGGTCAGCCCCAGCTAAGAAAAAAATACAATATCTTTGTCAAAGGTTCTCAATTAATATATGGGGCCAGAGAAGGATGTCACTATTCAGCAATGAGGGGTTCAACATTAGAAGAAATGGTTAATGCAGTAAAGCTTCAACACTGCATAGTCACCCGCAAGGGAAATTCAGAAAACTGGCCCTCCAGAGAAGGTCTGCTTCAGTGCTGTATCAATCCCAATAAAAAGTCAAGGCATGTGACAGGACAGCCTGGACCGAATGTCAGGGTCAAGCATACATTCTCCTGGAAAAGAAGGCAAATCCTGATGTGAATCCATCAGCCCACGGAAACAAGTGAAAACAAAACTAGGTTCCAAGGCAATGTGCCAGACCCCTAAACCAGGTCCTACTAATAGGTAAAAGGATGGCTCTGAAGACCCTGCATCAGACCCCTAAAACAGGCCCTATTGAGAGGAACAGTCTTCAAACAGCATTGCAACGGAGCCAAGAACAAAATCCTAGCAGTAACTACAACCAACAAAAGGTATCAGTCTCAAAGTCTCAAGGCCACAACTGACACCAAAGTCAAAACTGGGATGGTGAAGTTCTGAAATTGAGAGCAAAGAAATATAGCCCATACTTCTCAACCACTTAGTGCAAGAAATCTAGAGAAAGACAAAAGTAATGGGAGGACAAGGGCCAAAAATAGGGACAGATTTAAAATATTGTTCTAATAAACTTAGAAAGTTGCTAGAATAACAGGTTTTACATTATCATGTGTCTTTTGAGGGATATGAAATATGAAACTCAAATGTTTGTTATTATTTAGTGACTTCAGTCATAAATGATTTGCCAGAAAACCAGAAAACCACAAATTTTATGAGGATCAGACCAATAAGATGAATCAAAAACCTGGACAGTTGAGAGATACGGTCTAGTCCAAGTAAAAACACATAGCATACAAAAGCTTCACACTAACAGCATACGAAAGAAGGACCTGATTCTTCATGTAAATGCATCACACAGACTCAACACTCAATAAAGATGCACACAAATTTAAAAGAGGAATGCATTCTATAGCATAAAAGTGCATTCTACTGAAAGCCGAAGATGGAGAACATCCCATATCTAACATTCCCTGACACAGCACCACAGTCGGGAATGATTGTGAAGAAAATAAAAGCAAGGAACTTTCCAACTAAATAAAATGCATTCACAAGAAAATCTGAGCCACTTTATATGAAACCTAGCAAAATATCCACACAGGGACTGTCACGCAGTAGGGAAAGACAGGCATAAATGTATCCAAGGATTAAGATGTGGCAGGAGTCAGACAAAAATTTCAAACAAGAAAATATGAAAATGACCTGAGATGTGAAGACAAAGAGATTTAAAAATTGCCTGAGGAACAGAGAGCTTAAAACTTACAAATCCAAGGCAATACATAGCAAAGTACCCACGATATAAGCTAAAAGAGAAAATATAGCCTGTGAGAGCTGGTATATGTGACTGGTCTGACACTGGGGAAAAAGATCCAAACAGTTCGGGATTGTGGGTAAAAGGGAGGAGCTTGCTAGCTTTGGAAAGTTTTACGTGCTGAGTTGCTTGTGTCCTGTCAGTCCAGTGTCCTAATAACTGCACCAAGTCCTATCACATCTCTAAAGTATCTTTAAAGACTACAGCTGCCAGACAGGCAATCCTTTTTGAACAAGCTTACATAGCAAACGATCTACAAATAAACTTCCTCAATTCCTACATTAGGTTTTACAACAAATAAAGGAAACTGTGATTTCAGTTTCAGCCTTAAGGACAGGTCTAGAAATAGAGGAACTAGAAACTCAAGTTCAATGCAGGAAGTTTTTGAACAGTTCATCTAAGGCAAAGAAATTCAAAAAACATTTATCAAATTCATGGTAACAAAGTATCCATTGAGTAGCGCAAGGCAAACTACTGTCACATTTACACTACAGGGTTTCACAAAGTGGCAAAACAAATCCATACCTTCATGTCATACTAAGGGGATCCAGTATTTGTCTGCCTGGGACAACATGATCGACAGTACACGATGCTTTGCCAGAGATGGCCTGCATCTGTCGCCCTTAGGATTCCGGATACTGGCTAAGGCTCTTGCCACCCCTATAGTGCCTTTTTTAGGCAAGGTTCAAATGACAAATTCACCACCGTAACAGGTACAAGCAAGCAAAATCTGAGAGTAATGCTACTCAATGCTAGAAGTCTAAACCTCAAAATGCACTCACTCAAGACACTCCTTAAAATGGAGAACACTGACATCTGTGCAGTGACAGATACCTGGTTCAAAGCTCCAGAGAGCACCCGTGCATTACCAGGCTTCAATTCATACCACACCTTTCGGCCACCTAACCCAGAAAGAAGCACTAAAGGCGGAGGCGTGTCCATATTCATTAAGGATATCCACACCTCCAGGCTAGTTGCACAGCATAATGCATCCGAGATAATCCAAGTGCAACTAACTCTGGGCAAGACTGCAATCCAAATTGTAACTTGCTACAGACCCCCCACCATGCCCAGGATTCACACTCCTCATTTCTTGATACACTGGAAAGTATTAGGGTACAACCCAACACCCTAATAATGGGCGATTTCAACTACCCCACCATTAACTGGGAAAACTACTCAGGTACCAACTCTTTTGCTCAACGTTTTCTAGAATTCATAAATTCCAACTCCTTGGATCAACTTATTCACACCCCCAGCAGGAGCAGCAATACCCTAGACCTGGTCATTACCAACATGGGAAACCAGTGTTCCACCAGAGGTCAATTCCTCGTTGGTCAGATCCGACCACAAGCTAATCAGCCTAGACATCCACATCCCACCCCCACCCCCAATTAGGGAAACAATCGTAAAAAACTTCTCCAAAGACAACTTCACACTTCTTAAGACAGAAGTGGCAAACTTCATGACACCCATGCAGATGGACAATAGAGGTATGACTGCCGAAAACTACACAAATGCACTTTATAAGCACTTACACGAGTGCATGGATCATGATATCCCTAATAGAACCAAGATGTTATCCTACAAAAAAAGGAAGCCAATCTGGTGGTCCTCTGCCATAAACAAGCTTTACAACAGAAGAAAGAAACTGTTGCAAGAAAGAGTAAAATCCCATGACTGGAGGAACTCCCTGGTCAACCTCAGTAAGAAGCTGAGATCCCTCATAAAATCCTCCAAATCTAGTTACGAAAACAAAATTGCCACTGACTCTAAAGACAACCACAAAGCATTCTATAGCTATATTAAAAATCTAAATGAGAACACTCAGATCTGCTCTGAGTTACAGCACAATGGCACTAAATATACAGAACCAACTTGATATTGCCAACATCCTAGCAGATAGGTTTCAGTGCTAACTTTACCCCCCTCTCACCCTCTATAGGGCCCATCTCTATACCAGAAGAATGCAAAGTTCCTATAATCATGGCTGCACAGGTAAAAAACACACTCTCCAAAGCCAAGAACACCGCATCCATGGGATCTGACAATATCCCAGGCTGTGTTCTACATGAACTACAGAATGAACTGGCACCCTACCTAAGTACCATGTTCAATCATAGCCTCACCTCATGCTTTGTACCCAGGGAATGGCGCACCGCGATGGTTATCCCACTCCACAAAGGGGGAAGCCACGACGGACCCCAGGAACTACCACCCCATTAGCCTGACGAGCCTGGTCTGCAAGGCCATGGAACGTATCATTGTGGAACTCATAAACAAAGACATTGGTAATCTCCAAACTCTGGACCCTACCCAGTTTGGATTTGTAAAAGGCAGATCATGTCTCCTAAACCTGACTAACTTCTTTGAAGCAGTCAACAAAGCCATAGATGAGGGTAAAATGGTTCACACAGCTTATCTAGATCTCGCCAAGGCTTTCGACACCATCCCCCACTCTGGAATTATAGATAAGCTCACTAAACTAGGTATAAATCCCTATGTCACAAATTGGGTTGCCAACTGGCTCACGGACAGAACCCACACTGTGAAAGTAGCGGATTCCAAATCCGACATCAGACCAGTGACAAGTGGAGTACCACAGGGTTCAGTCCTGGGTCCTCTCCTGTTTGGTATCTACTTCTCTGAAGTGCAGGCCAACACAGAAGGTCTTTGGCTAACAAAGTTTGCAGATGACTGCAAACTAGGAGCCATAATCGAAACTCCTAACGATGTGGACAAACTACAAAAGGGCCTCACTGAGACAGATACCCGGTGTCAAAGCCATGGCCTGAAGCTCAATGCCAAAAAGTGTATTGTCATCCCCTTTGGTAAAAACTCTGTACCCATGAACTACCACATAGCTGGTAGTCTACTTAATGCTGAAAATGTGATGAGACCTTGGGACACAGGTGGGCAGTAGTCTCTCCTTTGATAATCACATCACCACAGTGGTCAGGAAATCCTTCTATGTGGCTCATCTCATCACAAAAGGATTCTCATCCAGAAAAAAAGAGGTCATTGTTCCCCTCTACTCATCACTCATTAGACCCATTATAGAGTACAACGCCCCTTTTGGTATGTACCTCACAAGACATCTACAACAACTGGAAAGACCACAGAAATACCTCACAAAGAGGATTACTGGCCTCAAACAGATGCCCTATGCAGACCGTCTCAAAAAACTACAGCTTTACTCCATCGCATATCACCTACTCAGGGGCGATCTCTGCCTAACATACAAAGCTATGTCAAACCCAGAGCTGTTGGACATGCTGCACTTAAAGAAATCCCAATCCCTCTGAGCTACACGCTCTAGGGACCTAAACCTTGTCACTACAATAAACAGAACATGCTGGAGGGATAGATTCCTGTCCCAGAGACTTCCCATACTCTGGAACAGACTACCTATCTATGTCAAACAGAGCTCCTCATTAGCACTCTTCATGAAAAATCTTGATGATTGGATGGGAAATGGGAAATTCACCCTGGGGATCACTTCTGTGGCTCTGCTCGACAGGGGCACAGGAAAATAATTTTCTTGGGTGGCGAAAGCCAGGGTACATTTTTTGGCTAGGCTTGTATTGGCCCTAGGGCCGATAGCCTAGTACCTACCTATGAACCTATGTTATAAGCAAAACAAGTGTAAATATAGGCTGTATAACCTGAAATCTGAAAACAATATTGAGGAAACTTCCTGACCCTACTGCAGCTATACATGGCCACAGTCAGATGCAGCTTTCAATTATGGGTATATATCAAGACGGCACATCAGTAAAGGTAACAGAAAAGGCAGAGAGTCCCACAACATAACTGATTATATAATGATTTTCAGAACACAAGGGGAAGATAGCCAGCTCTATGGTATAAAGGGATAAACCCTGACTATGGAACTGATGACCTCAGTTCGATATGTAGGTCAGGCAACTATAGGAGCTGGACAGGGAATTTGAGAGTGAGCACCCACTGCTGGTTTACTCATCCTGGTGGTAGTGAGGCAACGTGGCTTAACACATAGGTTGGCACTTAGCAAGAGCAGCTTTTGCCCAGTGGAGACTGAACCAGCCAAACCTGCACGGTTATGGCACTTAGCATTGGTAAGTCAAGGGAAATCTGACATGCAGAGCCATGCTCAGATCAAGGGAATGCAATAGCAGTGCAGGAGGGGGATATTCGCAATAGGCAGAGAGTAGGCCACTTCACCTCACCTCCAGCAGAATGAGCAAGCTAGCCTGATTCTCCACCACCCAGCTCTCACTGGTGAATGAAGATTTGATTGTGACTCCTGGGTAAGAAAGAAAGAATGGGCTATAGCGTCTTGCCCCACGCAGGAGTACACGGCACCATGGTACCAGAATCAGTGGGCCAACTGGGTGTCAGCAGTGAAGACATTAGGCAAGGTCCTGGTTCAAACAAAAAAAAAAAAAAAGAAGACACAAAGATGAAGGGCTTGAAATTGCAGAGTGACAATGAAATATATCTTCTCTTGAAGGGCACTAACAGTGTAATGTATACGAGTTCTCCACTGGGTGTATTCACTTTACACTTTGGGATAATTCATCAAAGAAGGCTTATAAATAACCATAAAGGTCTGACAATGAAAAGCAAAATGCTGAAATACATGAAATGGTTACAAGAAAGGCACCTGTGAGTGACTTTAAGGGACAGTTTGTTATAGGAAAGGAAAGTGTCTAGTGGCATGATTCTGGGGTTATGGACAGTATTGTCTAATGTGCTTATTTCAGGCATAATTAGTCTGGGATGTGGAAAATATGTCAAATAAAATTACAGATGACAAATATGTCAAATAAAATTACAGATGACACTGCAATTAACTTATTGTCACTGAATGGATGGAGAAGTCTGAAGTGAGATTTGGAAAGAAAATTGCTCACATGGGTGGACAGATGACAATTAGATTTTAACTTTGACAATGCAAGGTGACAGAATAAAAACAGGGGACAAAGCATGAGCACTAGGATGTGGAACATCAGACAGTGGCTATGATGTGACCTGGCCAAATTTCCCCTAGTAAGTATGACTACCACCTCAAACCTCCCCTGAAAAGAAGCCACTGTCCTACTGGGACTAAGTCAACAAAGAGCAAATACATAAGTAAAATATTGGGGTGGAGACATATGCTACTCTTTCAGCCACGGTGCAGTAAGACAGAAGCCAATACTGATAGGATGCTGGGCTGTATTCTGAGAGATATGGACATCAGAGACAGGCATGCAATCTTCATAGGTAGGTACTAGGCTATCGGCCCTGGGGCCTATATAAGCCAAGCCAAAAAGGTTCCCTGGCTTTCGACACCCAAGAAAATAATTTTCCTGTGCCCCTGTCAAGCAGTGCCACAGACGTGAGCCCCATGGTGAATTTTCTATTTTCCATCCAGTCGTCAAGATTTTTTTTAAAGAAGGCCAATGAGGAGCTTTGCTTGACATGAATGGGTAGTTTGCTCCAGGGTATGGGAAGTCTCTGGGACAGGAATCTATCCTTCCAGCATGTTCTGTTTATTGTGGTAACATGGTTTACATCCCTGGAGAGTGTGGTTCAGAGAGATTGGGATTTCTTTAAGTGTAGCATGTCCAACAGCTCTGGGTTTGACATAGCTTTGTATGTTAGGCAGAGATCGCCTCTGAGTAGGCGATATGCAATGGAGTAGAGCTGGAGTTTTTTTGAGATGGTCTGTGTATGGCGTCTGTTTGAGGCCGGTAATCCTCTTACTGAGGTATTTCTATGGCCTTTCCAATTGTTGTAAGTGTCTTGTGAGATACATGCCACATGGGGCACTGTACTCTATAATGGGTCTGATGAGGGATGAGTAGAGAGGAACAATGACCTCCTTTTTTCTAGAGGAGAACCCTTTTGTGATGAGGTGTGCCACGTAGAAGGATTTCCTGACTACTGTGGCAATGTGGTTATCAAAGGAGAGACTACTGTCCACCTGTGTCCCGAGGTCTCTTATCACACTTTCAGTGTTTAGTGAGCTACTGCCTATGTGGTAGTTCATGGGTACCGAGTTTTTCCCAAAGTGGATGACAATGCACTTCTTGGCACTGAGCTTGAGGACATGACTTTGACACAAAGCATCTGTCTCCGTGAGGCCCTTTTGTAGAATGTCTACATCATTAGGTGATTCTATTATGGCTCCCAGTTTGCAGTCACCTGCGAACTTCGTTAGCCAAAGACCGTCTGTGTTGGCCTACACTTCAGAGAAGTAGATGCAGAACAGGAGAGGACCCAGGACCGAACCCTGTGTTACTCTACTCGTCACTGGTCTGAAGTCGGACTTGGAGTTGGCTACTTTTACTGTGTGGGTTCTGTCAGTGAGCCAGTTGGCCACCCATCATGTGACATAGGGATTTATGTCCAGTTTAGTGAGTTCATCTATAATTCCAGAGTGGGGGATGGTATCAAAAGCCTTGGCAAGGTCAAGATAGGCTGTGTGCACTACCTTGCCCTCAGATAAACAACCCTTGCTGGTCTTGAAACCAGGATCCTGCATATCATAGCCAATGCAATTTACCAGTAAGCCACTTCAGCTGCTTTTTGAAGCAGCATCAGACCATAAAGAAAGTGCTTTATAATGTTTGGAGACACTATAACAACATCCATCATCATCAGAAAGCATGCAGAGAAAAGTAATCAAAGTGGTTAAAGAGATGGTCATGATGGAAAACCATTCTTGGAAATGGGAAGATGAGTCTGGCGGTTACTGCAGAAGATTAATGCTACAAGCTGTTAACAAGCTGCATTTTGTAATCTGAGGTTTGATTCCCTTAGCCTCCGTTTGTGTACTGTGCAACTCTGAGCAAGTTATGTAACTAGACCATGTGCTGGGGCAATTAAGAAATTGGACTAGGATTCTCAAAGGCCTTCTGGACCACATGTCTAATAACCATCTACGAACTGTGAATCTATAAAGATATGAAAGTGACAAACAGTGCATATAGTCTCGCTGAGTTAGAAAAGTAGAACAGACAGGAAAGGAATATTGAGGAAGAAAGAGAGGGATGAACACATTACAGAGGGCTGTAATTTCAGCATGGATGTGAGGAAGTTTTTTTTTATTGACAGGATATAAAATAATTGGAAAGGGATATTAGAATTGATGGTGAGGGCAAAAACCATTAGTGCTTTTTTTTCATGATTTTATGGAAATTTTAAATTGTGTTTTTAAGGTGATATAGGACAAATGGGGAGAGGAAGGAGGGGATAACTTTGGGGTGTTAGGGCAGACTAAATAAGAATATCTACTTTTTGCTGACAACTTTAAAGTAAACAGGTGATACGTGGGAAATGGCTTAATGTAGGATACCAGGGTGACAGAACAAAACCAGGAGACTACAATTTAAAGTAACTCAAAAATAAAACACTTGTTTCATCATTAGAAATATCCACATTCCTGAAAAAGCTCCAAGGGTCTGAAGCAGTTTAAGGTTTCAAAAAACTCAAATGAGATAGATTCAGGAGATTGTAAGGAGTTGGGGCATGATGTATGTATAAAATACAACTATACAAATGTACAAACAATATGCATCACTTTTGGTATAGCCAAAAACTTTCTTTTCAACACACCAAAGGCAGGCAAATCAAACCAAACATTTCAAAATGTTAACATCATATCACCTTCTTCTAATCATTAAGGTTTTATATTCTTCCAAGCAAAGCACTCCATGCCCATCTCACACACACACAAACACATATGCTTGAGGGAGACTCAGCTCTGTGACATAGATGGATGGAGCACTGACTGTGGCCCAGATGACTAGAATGTGATTAATTGCTCAATCACTGGAGGTCCAGGCAGGAAGGGTGGGAAATCAGCAGTTTTTAACTTATCAATTATTGGATGAGGGTTTAAGTTTAATGCTTACAGTCAGATGCTTCTCAGTAAAGGCCAGTAAGCATTTCCCAGCTGAAAGGCAGGATACAGTTCTCAGTAGCAAGTGGGAGAACGTGGTCATCAAATGCAGAGATGTATGTGACATTACACTGTGCCCCACTATAATTAGGGCTTCTCCTCCCCTACATATCTAAACATTTCCTCACTTATGAGCTGCATATCTAACGCCCTGTCCCCTGACTCTCACCCTGGAATAGAAAGACAGTGATCTCAAAAGAAAAAAACTGTAAGCTTTCCCTGGAAAGGGAGGGACATCTGTCAAAGGCTAATAATGGCAGGGTTTCTCCATGTAGAGGAAACAGATTGGAATGGGGAGTTAAAGACAGACCTCAGTGGCAAGAAGAAACATGAGGGCCAAACAAAATTCTAGAAGAAACATGAGGGCCAAACAAAATTCTAGAAGGAGACAGAAGTCAAACTGTCGAAAAGAAAATACTAGTATCACACATCTGCATATGGCATGCATCAGTCTTTTCAGCTGTGTTCTGGTATACAGGTGCAAGAGTGTGTTTGGGGGGAGGAATGCAGCTGATTCAGGGGATAAGGAAAAGCCAGAGAGAAGAAAATGGATACAGCATTCGATCTCTTAATGTCAACATTTCCCCAAACCCGATGCCATGAAATGAGCCCTAAGTGGAGAATTTATGGCTATAATCAAGGAAAGCATTTACTGTTGTGCATACGATAACAGAAATGGGAACAGAAGTACTTTCTAAGGGCATGAAAGAGGATTTAATAAAAAGGCACATTGTGCAAGGACTGCATATACAGTACTGACAGGCACTTATGTTTAATAAGGCTGAGACAGAAATTCTAAACAAATTAATATGGAGGTAGCCACTGTTTAGTCCAAACTATATAATGGTACAGCATTAACAGATTTTCTAGCTAAGTAACAGAAGGAAAATAAACCATTTCTAAACAACTGACAGTTCCAAGGCTGGATGGTCGGAAGCACGGCAGCACTGCAGAAATCTAAGGACATCTGAACCAGTATGCATCTGAGTAGGATGATAAAGCTGATGCAGATAAGCTGAAGTAAAGTTGTCCAAGAATGCTGTTCTATTCCCAAAATAACCATGGATTCAATAAACTCCAACAAAGAAAACCTAAAGCTTAGATTACATCCTTAGTTTGATAATATCAACATTAAAGATCATTTCTTTAAAAAAAAATAGTTTTTTCAGAACAGTAACATGGAAGGAATTATAACACCTTTAAAAATAAAGGGAAAGGAGGTAAATTTGTAGAAACTAGATATCATCCAGTAAGACTTACAAACTGCGTGGCTAATTTGTTTTAAAAATGCACTGCAAATTATTGTTACTCAAATTAGACAGACTGAACATCAAGGATAATAACGTGCATGCAAATAAAACAAAATCAATACTATATGGTTTCAAAAGTGACACAGACAAGAACACTAATAATAAACTCATGGCAGATGCAATTTAGCTTAACTATAGTAAGGCCTTTCACAGGGTAAAAATATACTTGTTGGAAAATTGCTTACCTTACAAATAACTCTGTTTGTGAATGGATCAAATACCAGAGTAATGAAAATGAGTATGGGAAATGTTATTAAATGGGAAATTAGGGAAACTTAAAAAAATGGCAACTGGTCTCAATACTGATGACAGCTATTTACAAATTCTTCTAAAGATCTGATTGTGGTAAACAAAATTCAGAAATAAAATATGTTGATCTGTCCAGGCATTTATGTGTAATTATGACAGTAACAGACTCCAGGAAGCATTTCAGCAGTTGAATATGTGGTCTCATAATAATGGAATCCTAATAGAGGGGAAAACATACTGGATCTGGTCATCACCAACATGGGGTCTCTATGTTCCACACCAGAGGTATACCCCTCATTGGTAAGATCAGACCATAAACAAATCTCACTGGACATCCATATTCCATCCCCACCCCTAGCCAAGGAAACCATGGTGAAGAACTTCTCAAAAGCAAACTTCACACTTCTCAAACTGAAGTGGAATCCTTCAAAGCCCCCGGGCCAGTGGACAATACGAACCAAAATGCAGAATCCTTTACAAAAGCATTCTATGGACACCTACAGGAATACATGGAGTATGCTATCCCAAATAAAACCAAGACTCACTCCTCCAAATGCAGGACACCTGTCTGGTGGACCCCGGCCATAAATAAGCTATACAACAGAAGGAGAAAGCTACTACATGACAGAGCAAAATCCCAAAAAGGGAAGGCATCACTGATCAGTACTAGCAAGAAACTACGATCCCTCATAAAATCTTCTAAGGCCAGCTTTGAAAGAAAAATTGCACAAGACACTAAAGATAATCACAAGGCCTTCTTTAGTTATGTCAGAAACCTGGGAGGCAACTCCCAGATATGCTCTGAGTTAGTGCAAAATGACAAAAAAATTCACTGAACCCACAGACATTGCCAACATCCTGGCAGAAAGGTTCAGTGCAAACTTCTCCCCCCTTCCCCCCAAAAGAGCAAATGTCTATCCCAACAGAGTGTAGCCTTCCTGAGATCACAGATGCACTGGTGAGAGCTGCCCTCTCCAAAGCTAAAAACACGGCATCAATGGGACCAGACGGTGTCCCGGGCTGTGTCTTACATGAGCTCCAAGAAGAACTAAACCCTCATATAAATTCACTGTTCAGTCTCAGCCTTACTAAAGGATATGTTCCCAAGGAATGGCGTACAGCAACAGTGGTCCTACTCCACAAAGGTGGTGCCACAACAGACCCCGGAAACTATCGCTCTATAAGCCTGACTAGCCTGGTCTGCAAAGCTATAGAATGTATCATCCTGGAAATCATAAACAAAGACATTGGGAACCTCCAGACACTGGATCCTACCCAATTTGGCTTTGTTAAGGGCAGATCTTGCCTCTTGAACCTGGTCGACTTCTTTGAAACAGTTACCAAAGCCATAGATGAAGGGAAGGTTGTCCACACAGCCTACCTGGACCTCACAAAGGCCTTTGACACAATACCCCACTCGGGCATCATAAATAAGCTCACCAGCTTAAATATCAACCCATATGTCACAAGATGGGTTGCAAACTGGCTCAGGGATAGAACCCACATGGTCAGAATAGCAGGTGCCATGTCAGACTCTAAACCAGTTACAAGTGGTGTCCCACAAGGCTCAGTCCTGGGACCTCTCTTGTTTGGTATATATTTCTCCAAGGTACAGGCTAACACGGGTGGACTATGGCTGACCAAGTTCGCAGATGACTGCAAACTGGGTGCTATAATCGACTCTCCGACTGACACAAGCATTCTCCAAAAGGGTCTCATAGAGATGGATAACTGGTGCCAGAGCCATGGCCTAAAGCTAAATGCCAAAAAGTGCATAGTCATCCCCTTTGGAAAAAACAAAGTGCCCACACATTACCACATAGGTGGTAATCCATTAAGTACGGAAGAAGTAATTAGGGACTTGGGGACCCAAGTAGATAGCAATCTCTCCTTTGACAATCACATTGCCAAAATGGTTAGAAAGACCTTCTACATAGCCCACCTTATCATGAAAGGGTTCACATCTAGATCAAGAGAGGTCATTGCGCCCCTCTACTCATCACTTATCAGGCCCATAATTGAGTACAATGCCCCGTTTGGGATGTACCTTACCCGACACCTTCAGCAACTGTACCAAGAGGATCAAGAGGCTCAAACAGATGCCCTATGCAGTTCGGCTAAAGAAACTCCAGCTCTACTCAGTTGCGTACCGCCTACTCAGAGGCGATCTGTGTCTGACGTATAAAGCCATGTCCAACCCAGAATTAATGGACATGCTTCACCTCAGGAAATCTAAATCCCTTAGAGCTACACGCTCCAGTGACCTGAACCTCAGCACAGAAATAAATAGGACATGCTGGAGGGACAGATTCATATCCCAGAGGCTCCCCTCACCCTGGCCCAAAATCCCAATCCATGTCAGGCAGAGCCCCTCACTGACCCTCTTCAAGAGAAATATTGACGAATGGATGGGAGATTGTAAATTTAACCCTGGGATCTCTTCTGTGTCGTTGCTTGACAGAGGTACAGTAAACAAACCTTAAAAGGGCTACCTTCTGTGACCTACTATACAGCGGCACAGTCAACTAATCTAAAAGGGTGGCGAAAGCAAAACATAATCTGGCTAGGCTTATAAATGCCCTACGGCAGATACCCTAGTATCAACCTATGAACCTAAATGTAGAAAAAAACTAATATGGTATGATATGGAAGAGTAAGCAATATACATAAATATGGGGTAAGTGTAAACAAATCCTAATTAATTTGAAAAACACTAATCTATGTGTTCTCGTGATCTATGTGTATCTGTGCTCGACGGTGGCACAGGAAAATAATTTTCTTGGGTGGCAAAAGCCAGAGTACCTTTTTGACTGGGCTTGTATAGGCCCCAGGCCCGATAGCCTAGTACCTACCTATGAACCTATTATGATTTGAAAAAATAAGAAACACAAATGAATATGTTACAAGTGTAAGATAAAAAGAATGCACTGTCACTGAGTTATTTACATAATATCTAGTTAAACTGTTTTTTGTTATCCTTTGTAAGACTAGTCTATCTCCCCCTTTTAAACCCACCAAACACCTTTTTGATTGTGCTACATAAAGGAGGTGGTGGGGGTCAGGGAATGAAGCCCCTATACAAAGCATAACATGAAACAGGAGTTATCATACCCAAACATACCATTTACCCACATCATCTAAGTATTCTTGTTTTACCGACTGCTGAATACAAACAATGAAATGAAACAATCACTGAAGCTTCCTGATGCTAATACTTCACTGTGATAGCAAATGATGGGCTTCATTTTAACGTGCTGGTAAATAGTATATGTAAACAAACATCAATATTGTCATGTCATTACTATTTTTTGCAAATATGCGGTGGTGGTTCTGCGGTAGCGTTGTCGCCTCATAGCAAGACGTTGTCCCATTCGATTCTCAGCTAGAGCATCTTCTGTGTGGATGCATACGTGAATGGGGCATGCCTTCGTTGAAGGTTGTGCGTCAGGGCTGGTAACCCGGTACATAAAAATCCACTACCAATCATTAGCGGACCGGAGTTCCGCTGTGGCGACCCCTAACCGGGAAAAGCCGAAAGATACAAACAAACATTGTCATACTACATTCTAAAATACATAAAGCCTACAGAATACACCTTACTAATGATTCTGTTTTCTGCAATAAAAAATAGCTATATTATAAAATCCTTTTGGTTTGGACCTCAGACAAATAAAAATATATAAAGAGAAATGAACAAATACAGAAGCAATGCTTCAGGTGGTTAGCAACAACGTCAAGGGTCAGTACTGACCAGCATAAACAGAAAATGGGGAGGTGATATGGTTATTTATGGCATTCAATGACTGTACATTTTTCACTGACTTGAGACTTAAACCGGCTTTACCACTGATCAATTTGTGAGAAAAACTACTGTTTACAAATAACAATTTGTCACATGAGCTGTTAAAGGTGTAGACCTAACTAACTGACTAAAGACTGGAACATTTTGGATTTTGTAATGGGAAGACATCAACTGAAAACTTTGATGAAAAAGCTAGATATGCACACAGGTAATAAAAAAAAAAATCTAGAACTTAGGCTTGTGGGTCATGTTGAGCTTTGGTCCAAGACTATGGTTGCAAAAAAAAAAAAAAGATAGCCAAGGTTGTTGCCACTGGGGCCACCTAATATGTTTTTTTTTTTTTTTTGCTCCAACCTCCCTTCTGAACATCAAGCCTCCCTTCCACCACTCAATTAGTCTGTTTGTTCTCCAATGAAGACAGCCCTACAGGCCCATTCATTCGCCATGAAGCAAAAATCAAGATGGGAGGAAGTGGTGCAGTCAAACACTCAGAGAATAATTGTTTCCTGCTGAACAGCTAGCTCCACTGCACATGCTTGGCAACATATTTATGCGCTAGCAAGCAATGGGCATTAGCAAAGGAATGTCACCCTACCCCCATTGTATCTCCAGTGGGAATTTTACCATAGGAATGTGTCCCCAGGTCCAGGTATGTGCTTTCAAACCCCCCCACCACCACCACCAACATTGATGAGACAGCAGCCTCACTTAATTTTTCCTTCTGCTTCTCCAGCTGCAACTGATTGCTGGGATGCAAAATAAACTTAGGTCACCTGGGTTGTAGTCAGACTGTTATCCTTCTATGCCAATGGAGCTGGCGTATTAGCGCAATATGTTCCCAGGTGACTAGAGATCAAGCAGCAGCTCTGCTGCCAGACAGAGCTGGTAGGAAGGATGGGTGAGCCATTCCTTGGGGGAGAATGTGCCAATGTATTCACATCATTCTTTGAGCCCTGATGGTGGTCAGAATTATAGATAAAATGTAATATGATTATTCACAACAAATGGCTCAGAATTGTTTACTTTTATCCCATTTAAAATGTACATAAAAAACAAGTGTCGTTCTTTACTTACTGATACTTAATGAACAATCTAGCCTGCAGCTCCAAATTGTAATCTTGCATTAAAATTATCTGAATCAGTTGAGGTATTCAGCTGTTTTACAAATAGAATTCTGCAGCTAAAAACAACTAATAAAATAAAGAACATACACCTGTATTCATCACTGATCAAAAGATATTAGGATATGATCTTAAAGTATAGACCTATTAAAATCTGCGGAGAACCTCCCCCCACAATACTTGAAAATGGCTGCTGAACAATACCTCATCAATATTCTATTAAACCGATCAATCTCAGAAAGAACCATCACACAAATGTGGAAAAATTTCATTATAACTCCACTTCATAAAGGCAGTAATACAAATGACCTTACTAACTATAGACCAATCTCTCTTCTTTCTCCTCTGTCCAAAATATTAGAATATTAATATATATTAAATATTAGGTGAATTGTATACATAGTCAACTATTCAACCACCTCAGAGACATCAACCTCCTCGCCCCAACACAACATGGTTTTCGCCCATTCCATAGCACTACCACTGCTCTCCTCTCCTTCAGAGACACCACGAACAAGGTTTTAGATGCAGGTGTAATAACTTCTGTAGGCCTGCTGGACTTATCCAAGGCATTTGACACAGTGTCACATTCCAAACTACTTCAATAGCTGTCAGAAATAGGCTGTTCCCCACATACGCTGTCCTGATTTGCTAACTACTTACACAACAGACAACAATTAGTGAAATGGCAGAGCATACAATCTGCCTATCTGCTAAATAAAACAGGAATACCCTAAGGGTCCATCCTCGGACCCCTGCTCTTTAATATTTTCATATACAATTTACATCTAGTGTCCCCTCAAACCTCACTCGTCCATTATGCAGACGACTCCACAATCATATACTCCTCCAAAAACTTTCAAGACCTCCTAAAAATAACCCAAAAAACATCTGAATCCATACAAACCTGGCTTAATGACTCTCAATTACTTCTAGATGCCAACAAAAGTAAACTACTTATTTTCTCCAACAAACCAACCCCAAAAGACTTTAAAATTTACTCCCAAGATAAAACGGAAATTCAGGCTGTTCATTCTGCAAAACTTGGTATAACAGCAGACGATAAACTCTCCTATGAGCAACACAGTCTTAACACTATAAAAAGAACTCACTAGGTAAACTCTGCAGACATCACAAGAACATGGATGGACCCACAAAAATCAAGCCAAGTCTTTACTACTTCACTCCCTCTTTTATGGTACTCACATCTTCACAAACCTTCACTCCTCCCTCTTCAATAAACTACAATGCTGCTACTACAAAACTGTCAAATTTGCCTCCAGTTTGCAACACTATACCTATCGCTGCCAAGCTATCAAAATGCTTAATTGGTATGAATTCTCCAAATACCTCAGTTACACCCAACTAAATCTGGCTCACAAGCTAGTATATAACCCAGAGAAATACCCTGCTCTACTGTCAACCCTTCAACCCTATAGAAATCTACTGTCCACAAATAAACAACTTCTGATTATATCAGAACCAAACAAAAGAGCAGGACAAAGCCTGTACTCCAATTCCATAGCTAAATTATGGAATGCTCTACCAACATCTATTACTTTGTTAGATTCCCTTAATGCTTTTGAATCCTCACTAAAAAGCGACTATCTTAACAACCCCACATGTCTTTGCTCCCTTAATACCAGACCCCCATAATCTTCTCCTTATTACCCTCTATCCAAAGCTATAACCAATCACTAATGGCCAGTCCACCTACTATTTCTCCCGAACTCATTCCCTGGTTAAAAAATATATATGTGTGTGTGTGTGTGTGTATATATATATATATATATATATATATATATATATATATATATATATATATATATATATACATAGTGAGTGGATACTAGTGTATATCTCAGTTTTTAAGGCAATGTACTTGAATTAAATATAATTTATTTTTTTCTACAAGATGTCTTTACCTTCACCTCTATGTTAAATAGAAGGTGCTACAGTACTTGTAAAAAAGTTTGCTATGATGTGATAATTGTTATATATTTTTTTATATAGTTTAAAGTCTTTCTTTTTAAAATCGTATAACTACCTGTCTTCTGTAATTTGATGTTATTTTACTCATTGTGGAGCTTTTCTCCCTGGGCCTCCACTGAAAATGTGTTTCTGACCCAGTGGACTTTCCCGGTCAACAAATGTCAGTAAATAATAATCAAATAAATAAATAAAATAGAGTAGTTCTTACAAAAATAGATTATTTAACCATCTACAGCATTTTCATCAGCAAGTAGATAGATACCAGGTAGATAGTAATCTCTCCTTTGACAATCATATTGCCAAAGTAGTTAGGAAATCCTTCTATGTGGCCCATCTAATTACTAAAAGTTTGCATCTAGAAATAAAGAGGTTATAGTGCCCCTCTACTCGTCACTCATTAGACCCATCATAGAGTACAATGCCCCATTTGGGATGTACCTCACAAGACACTTCCAACAGCTGGAAAGACCACAAAAGTACCTCACCAAGAGGATTACTCGTCTCAAACATATATCTTATGCAGCCCAACTGAAAAAACTCCGGCTGTACTCAGTGGCACATCGCTTACTCAGAGGTGATGACTTACAAAGCCATGTCCAACTCAGAATTGATGGACATGCTTCACCTAAAAAAATCCAAGTCACTGCGAGCCACGCGCTCTAGTGAGCTAAACCTCGCCATAACAATAAGTAGAACATGCTGGAGGGATAGATTCCTGTCACAGAGACTTCCCATGCTTTGGAACAAAATTCCAAATTACATCAGGCAGAGCCCCTCACTAACACTTTTCAAGAGAAACCTTGACGAGTGGATGGGTAACAGAAAATACACCCCTGGGATCACTTCATTGGCTCTGCTTGACAGAGGATCAGTTTATTAATCAAAGGGGAGGCGAAAGCCGACACACTCTGGCTAGGCTTATAAATGTCCTCAGGCAGATAGCCTAGTACCTAACTATGAACCTATAAGTATTCTAGAATTACAAGTTTCTTTCTGCTAGGTCTTGAGACATCATTTTGAACCAGCTGGACACGCAGGCACATGTGACAGTTGCTATATCGACAGAGGTAAGAGCTCTACAGATTTACTGCTGACAGGCCAGGTTTGAAGCCAAGGGCAAGGGATTAAATCCTGGATAACCCTCTTATTACACTCCGCCAAGCTGGTAAATGTAAAAAAATACAAGGTTCTGTGTTGGAGTCTTACTGGGCTTCTTCATTTGCTGTCTTGAATGTAAAAGAATGTTTGGGGTTAAACAACAACATAGTTGTGCAAGGCACTTTCACTAGTGTCTTGGGATGGTTTCAGACTAGTAAAATACTCAAGCAATTACTGCTAAGAATCTGCATTTCATCTGAATCAGAAATGCATTCAGGTAGGAAGGAGCTTTCAGCAAATCAATCTAAAACTTTGTAATGTGGGTTGACAAGGAGGTCTGCACACTTGACTCTAAGGGCATCGATAAGATAGTTAAATTCTGCTGGTTTCTTTCAAACAAAAATGAATTTTCTTAGTTCACATTCAGCTTTTCTCAAATGCAGTGTGAAATTATTGCCTGTGTGGTGAGTGTTTGAAAAATGAAAATACCCTCAACCAGTACCAGCTTTATTAAAAATTAAAGTACTGTATATTACACGAAAGAAATATTACAACATATCATAACACTTCAATCTACTCAATATGCATCAAAGTACTTACCTGAATGAGCTAGTCAAGTGAAATCAAAGGAAAAGTGACTGAAAAATGGCAAAGAAAAAAAAAACTGCCACCCTGCCCTAGCCAGTACTGCCTGGAATGGTAGAAAATGGCGCATTCCTGTGTCTGTGGATACCTTAAAATTACAGTGATTGTTTAAAGGAAAAATCTACAGAAGTTACGTACTTACCACAATGCCAGATTATCATTACCTCACTCCATCTACCTCCATTGTTAGGTAATCCGCCCTCATTGCAGATCCTAGCTGGCAAGTTCTTCTGCCACTTACACTCACTTCAGCACTCAAGCTTCTTCTTTCTCCTCTAAATCAACCTGTGTCCTCTAGATCCCCCAACATCAGGTTTTCCCTGTGACTGATGTATGCTAGTGATTGAATACCCAAGGAAAGGACTTGACAACAGGCTTCGGGCTTAGGTTTACCAGGTCTGTCCAGAGGCTGGAAAGTGATAATAACGAAGGGGATAGTGGTAAGGATGCTGTTATGGATGGAGTCAGATCACAACAATCCAGCATTACAGTAAGTACATAACTTCTATATCTCATTTTATCCCACACATCCACCTCGACTGTTGGGACAGAAACCATAGCTACTTATACTCCTGGGTGATACCATGACAAGATATCTTTCAGGATGGTGAAATCAAAGGAAGGTCTGGATTTATACATCAAATCCAGCTTGTAGTGCTTGATAAAGGTATGCATTGTTGACCACATTGATTCAACACAAATGTCATCAACAGAGCAATTTCTGAAGATGGGCATGGAAATTACTATGGGCCTTCTAGAACAGGCCTTGGGCTTTGTCAAAAGAGTTTTGCTGTTGATGGAATTAATGTGTGCAATGCAATCTGAAAGCCTTCTGGACAGAGTATTCTTGGAAACATTGGAACCCAGATTAGTGGAGAAGTAGGAAACAATGAGTTGGTTGCCTTCACAAAGGTCTTTAGTATAGTGTTGGTAAAAACAAAGAATCTAAACAGTGAAGCAAAAATTCTCATTTACTGGAATGGTTAGGAAGAAAACACCGGAAGGTGCTTATTCTGATTCAAGGTTAATTCAGAGGCAATCTTGGGTAAAATTAAAAGAGCAGTTCAGTCCGAGAGAAACTCTGTCTGTGTGAAGAGAAAAAAAAAAAAAAAAAAACAGATATGGGGGTCTCTAGGAGACATTGTGTAATTCTGAAATTCTCTTGGCCAAAATAATACCAACCAAGAACAATGTTTTCCAGGAAAGTTATTATAGACTGCAAGAAGAGGCAGATTAGAAGAGGCTTGAGTGAGAACCAAATCAAATTCATGTCCCATGATAGAGAAGGGTCTTCAATGAGCATCTCAGAAGAAAGGTCCCCTTTAGAAAGGCTTTGCAAACTTTTTGGGTAGCTACGGATATGGAATAGAAGTCTTCATGAAAATTAGACATGGTTGACAACTAAACCCTGACTGCACAATAACTACAACCAGAATCAAATAATGCTGCTAAAATAATGAAGGACTGAAGGAAGGACAGCCAATAAGTGGTTTAGTCCTTGATGTACTGCTTAAAGTGAAAATCTTTTCTCTTTACTCTTTTAGATCTTTCTAGAACTGTTTTTGGGTGGCTGAGGGGATATGAATGACCTCAGAAAAATCACTGGCCAACACTTGAATTGGAGAAACCATGCAGTTAGTTTCACTAAGGAATTGTCCGGGTGATGCTTGCCAAATGGGTGAGACAACAGATCCAGACGGGGAGCGATCAGCTAGGGCCGTTTCTTGAGGTGAGGCTATAGCATGGGGAACCAAGTTTGCCTGGGCTAAAAGGAGATAAGGAGGCCTTGCACAAGAATGCTTTCTGCAGGTACTTTGTCATAAAACGTAGAGGAGGAAAGGCGTAAAGGATCCTAGGTGGGCAAGGATGGATCAGAGCATCCCTGGGTGTCAGTTCCTGTCTCAGTAACTGCTGCATGTAGTATTGGTCAAAGAAGTGAAGATATAGCAACAGAGTTGGCCCAAGAAATGATAAAGAATCTGCACTACTGATGGCTTAAGTGCCACTTGTGAGACATCAGGAAGCAACAAGTAAGGCTGTCAACTAGTAAGCTGGTCCAACCTGGAAAATGTACTGCAATTAGAATGTGCTGTAAAGACGTTGTTCACTGACACATTCTCATGGCCTCTTGGCACAGTGTGTATATCTGGGTTTCCCCTTGCCTTTTGATGTACCACACTACCAAAATGTTATCCATATGGACTGAGATCACAACCTGAGGAAGAAAGTTCTGAAGGTCTTGCAATACTAGGAGGGCTGTCCTCATCTCCAAGACACTGATGTGAAGATGAGCTTCTTGCTTGAGACCATGTCCCTTGGACTGTTCTCCCATCAACATTCACCACCCTGGACAAGTGGCAGACAGGAAGGGTAGCATGTAGGGTGGTTCTGCTGGTACTGAGGGCAATTGTAGCCACTAAAGTAGATGCTGCCTGCAAACTGAAGAAAGACAGATGGGAAAATTGAAAGGGTATGGAAACTGGGACCATGGCATAATGAAGGCCCACTGTAAAACTCGCATGTGAAATACAGTATAAGGGACTAGAGTGATTAAGGCTGCCATCATGCCTAATATTTTCAGCACCAGAAAAGCTTGAGGTGAGGCTGCATGAAGGAGCTTGGAAATTAGGAACCCGAGAGAGAAAAAAAAAGTCTGTCATTTGAAAATTTTGCAATTTCTAAACTCTTATGCATATGGCATCTGATGATCTCCAGAGAGTGAGAGGGTTCCAATTTAGATTTTTCAAGATATACAGAAAAGCAGAATGACAGACACAAACAAAGCAAATAACCTCTTGCAGAGAAAGGAGATTTTTTTATGGCAACAGGGAGTCAACCATCTAGGCAACAGAACACACTGAATCCTTTCAAACTTAGGTGAGTTGCATCTACCGACATGTATTTGATGCACACCCAGAGGGCTGTAGTGAGATAAGAAAGCAATGTTTGGAACTAGCAATGATTGGCTCTGAGTGAAAAGTGAAAGCATCTTCTAGATGTCTTCACAATCATTATGTGAAGATAAGCATCTTGAAGGTCAGTTATGCACCTTCCAATCTCTTCCTTGTAATCAGGGAAGGACTAATTTCACTATGGCCATCTGAAATTTTGTCTTTTTACATAATAGATTAGGCCACTTAAGTCTAAAATGGGCCTGAGGTCTTGTCTTCCAAAACTATAAAAAAACTAGAATATACATCACACAGTCTCTGTTCTGGTGGGACCTCTTAGAAGGCATAGCTCTTTTTGAAGAAGATGGGAGATTATCTGTTCTGCTGCTCTCTTCTGTCAGGGTGGCACACTCGGGAGAGGCAGGGATGACCGTCTGAGAGTTGCTATAAAGAGAACTGTGTAGTCCCTGGATATGATGATGCTCTTCACTCAATTAATTTGAATGATGGCCAAACATGATTCCAGGTAAAGAGATGGTCAACCTCTGCCTGCATCCAGAACGGAGCATTTGGGTGAATTTTCAAGGACATTGATGTGACTTTCTGGAGGTTGGACCCCTGAAGCCTTGATTTATCAGAACCACCTCTGCACCTGGAGAGGTGCCCACTAAAGGGACCTCATCTGCTATGGGAGCACATGTCTGAAAAGGAATCAAACTGCAGACAATGGGACTTTTTAAACAAGAGTCCTTTGGTACCTTTCTGGTTCCGAGAAATGGATTCTTATGACAGGTAATGTATTCCACTCCTGTTCACTTTTCATTACCTTTTGATTGAATTTAGGACCAAACAATTAGGTCCCATCATAATGGTCATTCATGAAGGATGTCTTCAAGTTGTCTGTAAAGTCACAGAGAAGCTACCAGACAAGGCAATGAGTGTGCCCTCTGCTTTCACTGCTCCATCCTCCACTTTGTGTAGCAGCCTAATGGAGAGGTTAATAACAGACAGCAGGATAACCCACCTGTGGCTCAGGTTGCTTTCGAATATCTAAGGCGGAAGGTCTTCACAAAGAGTCAAGTGTTTATTCCACCAGGTCTCTCTGGAACATTGTCATATAGGTTAAGTAGTCAAGTGTCTCAAGGGAAAAGCTTACCAAGGCATAAGCATGTTTCCCAGTCTGGTCCATCTTCCTGGATTACTCATCGATATATCCTGAAGGTTTCTTCTGAAAATTCTCTTAGTGGACACTGGCAAAATAACAGAACCCACAACACGGTCTTTGCTCAATGCGGTCTGTACTTCGGCAGGTACAACATTTTATCAGGTTTGTGGAGCATGCAGTCCATAACACTGGAATCCCATCCTGCTCTCTGCCTCCAGGTTAATCATTTGGTTGGCAGGAGGGACCACCCAGGAAGCACAGGGGACAGTCATAAAATTCTCAAATAACACCGCCTCATCCAGGGAAGGGAGGTTGGTGTGTCATAGGTTCATAGGGAGGTACTAGGCTAAATCTCCCCAAATCAGAGATCTTCAAGAGGGGACTGTGGGAAACCTCCCCCTTCAATGAGATCAATGTTTGGTGTATGAGATTTTTTAGGCTAATCTGTGCATCTCCTTTTACACATACATTTTCTGGGAGCTTGTGGGGAAATATTCTCTAGACTCAGAAATCTCTTGTTCTCCTTTTTGCAGGAGGGGTTTCAGAAGCTGCTGTGTACTTTGGGTTGAGGATGATGACTCAGATTCAAACAGGTCTGTGTATTTGGGATACAGTAAGACAGAGGGTGCTGTTCCTGCATCAAGGGGTGAGCAATGATCCTCTCAAGAAACTTAAATGCTGATGTGGAACCCAACAGCCCAAAGGATACCTTTGCTGGAACTGACGTCATCCTCAAAGAAAAGGAGTCAGATGTCTCTGACAAAGCAGCCCCCAACAGAGGCAGACTGTTCAGCTCCAGTACCAAGACTGGTGCAGGCATCTAAAACACCAAACCCTCAACACTGATAATGGCACTGAGCAAATCAGCACCCAGGATGGATCCAAGGACTCAGCATGAAGGGTTCAGTGTCAAGACCCAATCAGCACCAAGGAGATGGGTGTAGAGTGGTTTGGATACAACTTTGGAAATGATGGATCAGATCCAATCAATTCAAAGTAGAATGCATTGTGATAGTTGTTGGCTCTGAAACCACAGGCATCAGGATCTATGATCTAACTTGATCCACCCTGGAAACACAAGAGGTCATCATCATTTGATCCTAATTGAAGTCTGAAATGCTCCAGACATAAAGGTGGAGGAGGACAGGACCCAAGAAAAGCTCCATTTCAGAGGACCACTTGTTGAACACTTCTCTCCTAGATGACATCCTGGATCACAATGGGTTTGGTATAAATGAGCAATGGAACCAAGGGTATGGATAAAGATGGCCCTGTATTGTTTGCAGACAAGGTTTCATGGATATATTAAAGTTTAATAAAATCAGAAAAGGAACAAAAAGATGGATCTTTGGGTTTTCTCTTTCTTTTCTTCTTTTTTCTCCTTTTCCTTACCATCCCTTTTATCATCTTACTTTTCTCCCAGTTCCGGTAATACCTTTTAAGATTACTTTGTTGCAATATTCCAAAAAGGGAGCAAGGCCTTGCAGATGCTCTAGGCTCAAGCACATACCCAGAGGCTGTGCATGCCCTGAGGCAGAATCTTGCACCTGCACTAGGTACACGTTTTAAAACCCAAAGCCTTATCAATTATATGAAAACTGTCACCAGAAGTTGACATTACGGCAAATACTATGTTATGTCATAAATAACGCAAGCAGACATTTACAGTAAATATCAAAAATATCAGAAAATAGACTAGTAATACTACTGTCACCAGATACAGGGAGGCAAAAAGGAGCATTAGGTCTCAGCCAAACAGGGACCAAGGGAGGAGATACCGATATGTTTTTCTTTTCATTGCTTATGAAGTAATTAATTAGAATACTAACACCTAAAAATGAAAACTCTGACAAAACACAGTTGACTAAAGGTGAATGCATTTATGTGGTAACTTTATAAGCAATGTGCTAGAGACCATGTCTGTAGCAGAAAGTGGTAAATGACATCTAAGGGGCTGAGAGAACAGATCTGCATTACAGGAGAAAGAAGAAACACAAGCTCTGGAGTGAGTATAAATGGCCGATGAAGATGCCAAATCATATCCACCATAAACCTGAATTTCTCATACTGCCTCTTCTGCTGCTTTTCACGGAATATTGTTAAATGCTGACAGATGGAGGGCTTTTTTCTTTTTTTTTTAATTTTTTTAAGGACTGCAATCTGTCAACCATGTCCTAATCCTGTTTGTATTCCTACTTTAGAATATCAGTAGACACACTGTAACAGCATCACTTACTGGTAGATTACCTCATCATTTGATGTTTAGTTCTTTTTTTTTTTTTTTTTTTTAAATATTTTTATTCATTTCCAGATGTTTAGTTCTTGAGGGTATGAACGTATGCAATGCAGTAATATGCTACAACTGGAACTGATGATTATTATTTTTTTTTGTTTTAATTTTTACACTTTCCTGAATAAGTTAATCAAACCAAGAAAGTAAGTCACGCCCTATTTCAGTCTCTACAAGAGCAGTTATTTTTCCAGGACACATTTTGCTTATTTTAAGGAATGACATGCGTCAGCTGTACAACAGTACTAAAGCATCACACATGCTGTACTTTTCTTTTCTCTATAATATCTACTTTAGAAACAGAGAGTGATAAAAAGAATCACCAGCCTGTAGGACAGCTCAAATAAACCCAGTAATCCTGAACAAAGGAAGTGGCACAGACGTCTAAGACAATGCAGATATTTCTTAACAGGTAAGGCACCTAGTATGTTGTGAACTTCAGTGTGTACTCATGATTCAGGATGTGTAATATGCAACATTAATGGTCTTCTTTTATTTCAGGTCTGAGTGCACAACACTTAAACACATAAATATCAGTACTGGGGCACTTTGGTCAGGGTTACTAGTGATCACTTAACATCAAATTATCATACTAGGCCTCCAATGGCTGACCTAAGTAGCAGTACTGGGAAACCAGTCCTCTGGACATAGGTGAAGGAGAACCCCTGGCAGGCCAAAGCAGTGGAACTGGTGCTCCATTAGGCCTATCAGCAGTACTGGTGGGCCCCTGTACACTTCAGTAGTGGTAAAGGCTATACTCAGGTGGATAATGCAGTTGTAGGAGTTGCAGCATGGAGCACAGACAAGTCCCATTCACATAATGCACCTATACAAGGTACCAATTAAGTGCAGCAAGACATGAATCCTCTTAATGAGGAGGGTGTCACATATGACAGGTGTCATCTCACTGATACAAAGATGAACATAATCTAAACTTAACAGGAGTGAACTCCAAAATGACTTCTGTTTCCAAATAAAATGATGGTGTCACATGCCCATGTCAATGTTCATGGCAGTTTGCAGCTCATCTGCTAGAAAAATACTTTCTTCCACAATTTTCAAAAATATTTGAATGTACATTCTGTGGGCCGTGTTCTGCCTTCAGTAGTAAAAATGGATTGTGTATTGGTTTACAACCCCATGAGGGACTGGTCCAATAGAAGGATCATGGTAATGCTGCAGTCAGACCTAATGCATTACTTACTGTTATACACATTGAAAAACAACACTGCAAAAGTCAGGTCTTTTGAAACACAAAAACAGAGAAAGCTGACTGTCATTAAATTGGCTTTTTCTAGCTGCACACGTTGCAGTTATGTCAGTCACTCCAATGAGTGTTTTGACATTAATCAAAATTACAACAGGCAGCCATACTTGACTTTTTTTTTTGCTTGGACTATGACATTGGTGAACATACAACTATTAGCCAGAGCCTGCAACTTTACAGTATAGTAAGTGAAGCAACAGTGCACACAGATGGGCAGATAAGAACAGAACCAGTCACAGGTCCCATGTATGGTATGCTGCTGAATAAAAATCATTGGGGATCTAAAATGGATTATTTTTTCCCCCAGATTTGATTTCTAACATTCTGGGACCATGAAATGTTACCATTTTTAGCATACATCAGCTGCTGCATCTCTTTAGGATATTCTAAGTGCCTGAAAGAATGGGTTGATGTTTGCTGGCACTGAAAATGTTGCCAATTAATATATAACTTAATTTACTGAAGAGTGGAAGGGTTGCGTCCAAGAATGACAGAAAAAGAAAGGAAGTTCCGTGGTAGCTTTTTCTCTCCTGTGGCTGTCAATTTAGAGACAGAGAAGAAGCTGTAATTTTGGAAGTTCTTTTTCTCCTAAGGCTGTCAATTTAAAGAGAGAGGGGAAGCTTTAATTCTTGAAAAGTACAGAGCACAACCCTTGGAAAAGGACAGAAACTGGCAATATTGAAAGTAATAAGGGTATGGATGGACGCAGTCTAATTACTTTTTATTAATCACTGTCAAAGCAATAACTGATGATGTTTGTTGACAAGATAGTGTACATATCTGATACTTTTAAATACATTTCAGTACTATGGCCATAGTGTTTTGTACTTGTGGTTTGGCAGGGCTAGTGTATATTTTGTCGAAACAAGTCAAATACATTAAAGTGGTCATTGTTATCATTTTTATTTAATCACAAACATTTGAGGTGTATGTGGTCAAAAAAGTGGCTATAATTGCTGGATATATGAGCAGTCTATTGATAAAAATCATTGATCTGGTTTGGCAGGGCTAGTTTGCTTTCTGTTGAAGTAGGTGGAACTATATCCCAGTGGCTGTAATTGTAAAATTTCTTCCAGTCATCACAATCAAACATCAAAGGCATACAGAGAAAAGTGTGTTTATTTTCTGTTTTAGAGGGGATGTGCAGTAGGAGGGGCTGCACTGTGTGTGTGTGTGTGTGTGTGTGTGTGTGTGTGTGTGTGTGTGTGTGTGTGTGTGTGTGCGCGAGCACGCATGTGAGTACAAGAGTGCTTGCATGTGTGTCTGGGAGAAGCAAGGTGATCACTATTTCTTCAACTTGATTGCAGTCAAACTTTAGAGGTGGGCACATCTGTTCTTCCTTCTGCACTGAGATGGTGTACTGTTTTGATTCTACAGTAGTCACACAAAAAAGCTCCCTATCATAACTTCATATCACATAACAGTAACTCCAGAAATTATTAGACTAAAAAGTCAAGTTTCACATTTGAAACTTATAAACACTTTGACAAAGGCATTTCTGCAGGGGGGCAAACCCAACATCAGAGACTTTCAACCACCAAACCCCTACATTTTATATATATATATATATATATATATATATATATATATATATATCAACTTAAACATACTATCAATGAAATCACCATCCTTGGGATTATGGTGAAAAGTCCAACAATAGAATTTTTGAACTTGGTATATGTTTTTTGCAATACTAGAAATTGCAATCTCAGTATTCAAGGACTGCAGTTTAAGTCCTTGAAATAATAACAGGTACCCATTCAAAGTTGATATATGTTGAATAATGACAATATGCCTCCCCCAACACAAAACTTTGCTAAATATGATGAGAGGCTCCCAGTTCAAAAAGGTTAAACATCATTGTTCTAAACAATCATTCAGGCAAACATTTCTGGCAGCTGAAGCAAACAAAAGCCTGAGATTCTCTATTAATTTAACCATCTGCAAACAGCTATGCTCCATACAAGGTATCACAAAAAATAGTGACAAATAAAATGCACTACAATATAGCAACTATACTCTACTAAAATTGACTGAAAGTTTTTTTTTTTTTTTGCTATGTCAGTTGAATCATCTCCTGATGGCCAGCACTCCCTTCTCAGTCTCTGCTTTCTGTGTCCCATACAAGCTCTCCAGACTGGAAACCCAGTATACCTGCTGGACAAGGAACAGTTAGCAGAGCTTAGTAAGCAGACATATGAAAGCCTTATAGACACAGCACTGTTCATCTTCATTTGAGCTTTTCTCTATGAACTCTACATATCTTCTGAAATGCACAGCCATATAACTCCTCTTTTGTCTGCCCACCTATCTTTCATTTAAACACCCCATCACCACTGTAATTTTGTAACTGTAGTTAATGCCTAAGCTGCAACTCTAACATGTCCCCCACACACGCCGCCATGAAAGAGTTGAGCAGGCGATATCCATAATTCCTCTTTCCACCTACTGTCAACGCCTCCAATGCATGAGCCACTAATCAAACATCAAATCTGGGTTATCTGGGTTACAGTCAGGGCTTTATCCGTCTGAACTGTGGAGTCAAAGGCAGACGGTTCTGATGTTAATCTTGAGTTAACTACATTTTTAGCAAATCTGAACAGCTTCAATTAACTCAGTAATGGCACACTTTCCAAACTGAGTGCATGAAAGGTTGCAATTTTCATTTAAGCAAGTATTTGTCATGAATTACAGTCCAATCAGCTGTTTTTTTTATACAGTTCTCATGTATAATTTGCACTTACAAGAACTTGTAGCTCACAGCTATATACCAAAAATAGACATTTTGGAAGGCTTTTAAAAAAGACAGGTCTCCTGAGAAAAGGGCGGCCACAGTGGTGCAGTGGTTAGTGTTGCCACCTCACAGCAAGAGGTTCTCCAGTTCAATCCTCGGCTGGGGTGCCTTCTGTGTGGAGTCTGCATGTCCTCCATGTGGTTGCGTGGGTTTCCTCCGGGTGCTCCAGTTTCCTCCCACATCCCAAAGACATGCTGTAGGTGGATTGGACCCTCTAAATTGGTCCTAGGCATGAGTGCGTGCATGTGTGTGCCTTCTGTGGAAGGTTGGGTGCCGGGCTGGCAACTCGACACTGTAAACCTCCACTGCCAATCATGAGCGGACAGGTGATCCACTGTGGTGACTCCTAACCGAGTAAAGCCGAAAGAAGAAGAAGAGGTCTCCTGAGAATGCACTGCCAATAATTCTTTGAGGTTAAATATATAAACAGCAAATATTTGAAATACGATTCCAGTTTTTCTAACAAGATTACTTAATCTCCAAGAGATCGTGTGTAGTAATGGAATACTTCAGCACTCGTGGGTGAACAGCTCCCTACAACACAGAACACTGCAGAGTCCTAGCATGGCTGATTTTTACGTCCTCTTGAGCAAGTGTGCCACGTCAGGGACTGAGCAAAATAATGCTCATGAAGAACATGACCATGGACTTCAGGGAAGACTACAGTTTCCCAAGCAACATAAGCAATCTGATAAAATAAAGAGACTGCAGCACATCTTGGATAACAATGGCAAGTTTAAACTTGGAGAAAATTTACCAGCAATAGTGCGTAAGCTTATATACACCATGTCACACCTCTCAACCTTCAAGCATTAAAAATCATGGCACTATCCTTTAAAATTATAGCACAGGGTCAGAAAGAAGAGCACTTTCTCGTTTTTCACAAAGGAAGGTCTTTATATGCAAGATATAGTGGTACTAAATCTTCATATAGGCTTACTTTATGTATTTCATAAAGTGTGTACCTATAAAAATGTCTGACTTTACAAGGCCTTGCACATCTAGGAGGAGCACGGTTAAATCAAAGCCAAAATCATAGCACTATGTCTAAATAATAGCCACTGAAATATATGCACTATGTAGTCATGTCCTCTGCCCTTTTCAACCATCTGTTACTGAGTTGCAAGGCTAATTGAATGGGTATGAAGAATGCTTGTTAGTCAATACATTGTGTGTTCAGAAAAATACCTTTTCTGATACAGAACAAGAGAAAAACTTGGTCACTATATTCAAAACTAACTTAAGCAGCCTAGATATACTGAAGATATCACTGCAAGTGTCTAGGACAAAATGGGCCACGCCCACTAGCAGAGTTTCAACCACACCCCACTGCTGCAAAACTACAGGCCCTGTATGTGGATGTGCACCACTACATTGAACTAATTCTCTCTGTGCTGGCATCTGCCTGCCTGTATGTCAAGTATGGAATGCTAATTCAATGGCATGAGGCGGATTAATTCATATCTGTGAAAATGCATGGAGGAGTAGCATCTAACTGAACTTGCAGTTATTTTTTATAATTATTTATTATTTATTTGACATTTGTTGACCGGGTATGTCTGTTTGGGCATGTGCCCTTTTTCAGTTGAGGCCCAGGCAGAAACGCTCCAGAGTTAACATAATACAGCAGCTGAACAATAAGTTATACAATTGGTAGATATCAGAGTAACAAATAGTGCAAGTTAAACATTTGCAAAACCAACGTCAAATAATGATCCAGTTGACAAGTAATAAAGCATAAAACAAAGGGGCTTCCTAGTACAAATAGAACAAGTGAAGATATACCAAATGTTTGTCTTTTGGCTTTTCCCGGTTAGGGATCGCCACAGCGGAACTCCGGTCCGCTAATGATTGGCACTGGATGCAGATGATTAAATCAGTACACAATGATGTAGAAAATATTTCAGAGGAAGTATAGAGGCCAATTACAGATAGAGAAGAGATATTAGTGAGAAAGAGAATTCAAATAAGATGAAGGTGCAATGGAGAACTGGGTTAGAGCAAGGTGAATAAGCACAAGAGTCTGGAATTAGTTACTAGACAGTATGACTTAGGAAAGCGAAACAGACAGGTTAAGGAGGAAAAGGAAGACTAAGAGTAAGATGAGTGGGCAGGAGTTATCGGAGTGAGGCAGAGAGTAGAAGGAATGTTGTTATAATACACAGAAAGTTAGGAGGAGGTTGGATGTTAGCATGGAAGGAAGGAAGTGGAGAGGAAAGCGAGGGAGGGGAAGAAAAGTAAGTGGAAAAAGGTGGGATGGGGAATGACATTTCCTAGAGCTAAGTAGGTATTGTCAGAGAGCTGTTTTAAAAACTTGGGCATGAATCATATTTCTAAGAGCCAAAGGAAGCTTATTCCATAAGAGAGCTGAAATGTTTTAAATTTAATTAAATGTTATAGTAATATTTCATAATTTAATAATTATTTTATAATATAATTTTGCAGTCAAACCTACTCATCCTTTCAATCAGCTACTACAGGTGTCCCTCAGGGCTCTATCCTGGGTCCTATCCTATTTAATATATTTATTAATTACCTCCACTTACCATGCTCATTTAGTTCAGTATGCAGACAACTCAACATTAATACGTACAGCTTCAACAATAAATAAGCTCCAAGACATTGCCCAAAAATCTTTCTTCTCTGTAGAAACCTGTCTCAAAGAATCAAACCTCCTACTCAACCCCAAGAAAACTAAGTTTATGCATTTTACCTCAAAAAGTTGCTAAAATCAAAAGCATTTTTTACCATAAAGTCAGCAAATAATACTGTCATTGAAACTGTAACTTACGGTAAACTTCTAGATGTTATAATAGATGACAATCTGAAATATGACCAGCATAAGCTGCACACCATTAAATCTACACTTTATAGATCAATGGATTCCTTACAGATACTGCAAGAGAAACTCTAGTCACCACCTTCTTATTTTCAACTCTCTTATACGCCGCTCCTATACTAACAAACTTAAAATTATACCAAAGAAAGAAACTTGCCTCCTGCTACAATAAAATAACTAAATTTGCCACCAATCTCCCTCATAGGACTCACCATCGCCGTAGCTTAAAACAATTGAAAAACACAATTGCCTAACATATTCACAACTAACTACAGTGCACAAACTCATTCACCATCCAGGAAAATGCCCTGCACTACATAACTTATTACTGCCCTACTGTCAAGCAAGGGACCTCTGCTCTAGTAACAAATTCTTATTACTTACAAATAAGTCAAATAATGTTTTGGGAGACTGGCTCTACTCCCAATACATTGCAAATGTCTGGAATAGTATCGCCACATAAATAAAACTCTCAAAATCAATAGTTTTAAACTACTGCTTAAACAGCATTTTAACCAGTTCTGGTCCTGCACATGCTCATCACAAGGTTAAGACTTTGTGTTCACCGTACAATATTCTCCAAATACTCTCCTTAAACAGAATACTCAACCTCTCACTGAAATGAGAGACAACATTTATACACAACTCTTCTCTGTACAATTCACTAAGTTGCACATGGGCTTTCTCTTTAATAACTTCCACCTCTGTAAAATCTTAGAATGTATAAGCACAACTATTGTTTGTGCATAAATGTAAATAGAAATGTAACTACTCTGTGCTTACATGGAATTTAGTATAATGCAATGTAAGCAAATGGAGCTTTTCTCCCCAGGCCTCCAATGAAAATGGATATTACCCAGTAATTTCCTGTTAAACAAAGACAAATAATTAAATAATTTAAGACTGTGATCAGTAAGTGCAGCTGCACAGGACTGCATGAGGCACCTGATTTGTGGTATGGCTAGCTGAATATTTTACTGACTAGGGGACTGGTGGGTTGTAGCTCATGCAAAGTTTTAATTAAAGCTAGACAGTATGCCTTTAGTACCTCTATGCTTTGTTATACTCCTACATGCCTTTTATACGCACTTGAGTATACATACATCCTTCTTATGCAAGATGGTTCAAGGGTAATTATTAGGCTAGCTGTCCTTATGGTCCATTTTGAGCCTAGCCAATTTCCCTTTCAAAGGCGAGAATCAAACCCTCTACTTTGTGTCTGTGAAGTAAACAGCTTAACTATTATACCACCCCACTCCCACGCCGCTCTACGGATGGGCCAAGGTCTTGGTTCACATGTGGCTAATTTGCTTTCCCAGAAAACATTCACTTCTGTTTCACCATACATGGACTATTTAGTTAATTCTTGAATGTTTGGCTCATACTGTACACCACAGTCTCTGAATGTTTCTGCACAAATATTAACTGTAAGGTCTATTCAGTGATTACATCACAATGCAACTGCAGGGTTTGTTTTTAGAATGTGCGGGCCATAATGCCAGCTGTAATGCTAGTGCTGTTTATGTGCAAGTTGTTCTGGTACATGGATGTTTTGTTTGTTTCTGAATGTCTGAGCCATAATGCTAGTTATTAAGTTTGCAGAATGTTTGGGACATAATATTAATGCTAAGGTTAATAACTAAGAATGGATATGTGTTTTGCAGCTGCCAATGCTGATGTTTTGTATGCACTTTTCCATGCCAATGACCTATATGGTGTGTATCTTTAAGATTCCATCAGTTTGGAATAGAAAAGTAAAAGTAGAACACAACCAAGCTGACATCAGCTGAATGACTCAATACAGCATGTCTTTCAGCTTTTAGTTTTACTGCCTTATTCTAGTGCTAGACAATCACATGACCAGAGGCAGTCACGCTAGTATCGTACCACGGATCTACATCAGTAAATCAAAAGTTCAGGAAACCTTAATTCTAATTCAAGAGATGAAAACACTGCAAAGTCAAAATAACAAAATTTTAGCATTTCTAAACTTTTAAGAAAGAAACACCTACTGGGCATGTCCAACAATACTCGGGCATTCTGAATGGAGATCGCAGAAAAAACATAACAGCTGCTCCATTTAAACACTTAATTTAAATTAAAAATATACCATTTTCAATGTTTTTCAAGGGCGGCAAGCCACCATGTGGCCCCCAAACCCCCTGCTAATTATATATACCAACTCTGAGATCACACTACAGTGGATAAAAGAGTACATTTTCCGATTCTCACTGCACAGCGATTTCATTCAGAAAATTTGAAAAACATACATTTTTTTTTACTGTAAATCAACTGTTTAAATGGATCAGCTGTTGTTCCCTTTGCTCTTTAATTTCCATTCAGAACATCCGAGTGTTGTCAACATACGCAGTAGGCACTTCATTCTTACAAGTTTTGAAATATTAAATTTTTGTTATTTTGAATTTGCGATGTCTTCGTCTCATGAATTAGAATTTCGGTTTTCTGAACTTTCAATCTACTGAAGTAGATCCCATTCCCTTACCACATGTTGCATATTTCTTGACAAAGCAGATGGTATTGTGCAATGACTGTGCTTTTAGATGAAAATATTGATACTGTCGCTTACTAGGAAAGATAACTTCTGTGTTAGTGTGACACTGGGCCCCACTGCAGCATGGTCATTAAACTGTATTTCCATATGTGGGTTTGTGTATCGAATGTGGTGGTGTGAATGGTTTGTGGCTTCATGGTATGGAAATGAAATATGAAAATATTATGCTGATATTGCTTAGGGTTCAGAAAAGTCATGCCCACTTTGCTCTGTCTGCAGCTTTGTGCTGTGAACTGACTTGAGTGAATGTGTAATAGAACCAACTACTGCCCTGCACCCATGATTAAAGATGAGCATTGGCACCTGCCCCACTGCTGCATAGTTCACAGATGTTATTTGTAATTTATAATGTGCACATAATGATTCTCAATCTTCCTGTACTGAATAAAAAGAAAGAAATAAAATACCACTAACATCACATAGAACAGAGCTGTCTTGAGAGTGGCTTTATAAGAATCTTAACAATTTATTCAACCACTACAACATGTAACTGCCCAGAGGGACCTGTCCAAACTACTAAGTACTACTGGATAGAGATGTTTCATGCTTGAGTTAGTTTGCTGCTGTAGTTACTAAAAGGTACTGGTCTCACTTTAGTACAAAAACTGTTTGTGGTTGCACTGTTACAGTATGAGAGGACGCATTAGCTTTTTCAGTTTTGCTGTATTTCCATGCTTTCCTGAAGCTGTATGCAGCTGCTAAATGTTTTTGCTGTCTCTTACATAGTAGTATACCAGCTTTCAGAGTACTGTCTGTCTGGACTATGGGTCTCTGCACTGGCATTGCAGGTGATGCAGCAACTCATGCCTGAGCTACATGATGTGGGTGCAGACTGACTTACAGCTGCAAGTAGTGCGGTGCCCTCAGTAGCCATCTACAGTCCCAACTACCTTAATGTGATACTAAGCTTACATAGTAGTGCACTGTAACCATAAGATAATACACACAGCCTAACTACTAAGAGAAACACACACTTCTTTATGTGGTTGGCTACGTTGATTCACTGGACAGGCTTCTCACAACAGCTACCTTGATGTGGCACTGAGGCTTTCCACAACTGTCCACTGTGTCTTACCAGAACTGTATACTGTCAGCAACCACCAATTACTGCCCAGGCAGGAGGTCTTACATGGGGAAAAGGATATGACTATGTCTGGAAGTATGTGCAGAATTCCTGGATGCACCTTGCAATAAATCCCACCTCTATATAAAAAAAGTAGTAAAGCAAACTACTGAAGTTTCTACCAAATAGTCAAAGCAGAATTTTACCAAACATAACCATCAGGATGCACCGAGAAAGCAGCAGCATGATATAGTGAAATGCAAATATTTAAAAAATTCTCAAACATTTTATGATAATTTGAAGAAACAGAAGATAATCTAGTACAAATATTAAGGTACCAATAACTGTAGTTATGCCTTCCAAACTGTCAGTGAGATTAACTGACATGCTGATTTTGGCACGAGTGCCTAAACTTTAAACAAACATAAAGCTGTAGTAATTTCCTCCAACAACTGATTATGCACTCTACTCAGTGAAGCAATCCCCTATCCCTTGACAATGACTGCAGGCAGAAAGCATCAAAGATGAACACCATATGTCATGGCAAGGACAGCTTGAGCTGAAGGCAGAATTACAGAATACAAGAAGTTAGATGGGATACTCAAGACAGGCAGGTGATGGGAGGAAGGATTCAGCAGAGCTACCCTTCCCTAAAGTCAAAAAAGCAACCACAGGATGGAAAAGGCAAATCTTTTGAAAATCCACCAATCTCTACCCTTTATAAAGGTGATACAAGGAGGAGGAGGGAGCAAGAAATGATGACTGGGGTCAAAAAGGAATTTTCTGTTTCTGAAGGTGACTTTCAGGATTTTGCCTTCACTGTTAAGAATGGGAGCAGCCACAGGAAGAGCGGTTTCTAAAATGGCAGAGTTACAGGACAGAGCATTCAAGGAAAACCTGAGATTTCCTGCTGTACACGAGTAACTAGAAGGAACAGACTGCATTAATTTTATGAAAGCACAGATAAGCAGTTGGACTGGTATTGCACAGCAGGAGTTGTTAAATGAAAGGGCATATCATGTGTATGCTCCAAACCTGGCCATTGGAAAGCAGCCAAGACCTGTATTAGTGAGAATGCAATCAATCCAACAGAAATAATTGATCCTAACAAAACTGTAGCAGAAGGGCAAAGTATTAAAAATTGGAGACAGTAAAATGTTTGTGGAAAATAATTATTTAAAGTACACCAAGCAGAAGAGAAGCAATTTTAGTGATCAGGGAATGTCAAGAGGCAGGTGTGAAATTCGACAACTGCATCCAACTGCCTTCAGAATACATTTCCTGGAGGATCAAAGTAATTTTTTGATGCAGAACAGGATAACAGTGAAATACAAAGGTTTGTCCAACAAACTGAATGGACTCTGTTTCTCATTCTTCTGATAATAAAGTTCACACAAAGACTTTGCTACTGAAACTTTTTCCAGTTTCCAAAAGAAAATGTTTTAGGGACAAAAAAAAAAAGCACAGAAATTGACCAGAAGAGTCAGGAGTACATTGGAGTCTGGGGTTGGGAGATGGAGACAAAGAAGAAGACGACCAGTGACACTGAAATTACTGAATAAATGTGAGATTATAAAACATCAATCACTTTGTGAAATATGGCTTTATAAGAAAAGTGGAAAGACTGGACTTATTTGACTGTTAAACTTATGGGGGATGGAAAGGGTACACTCCACTTCATGTCATTAATTCTTGGAAAGACACTGAAATGAAGGGGAAAAGGTAAATATAAGTAAAACAAATTTTGCTCCCAACAATATTTGTATAAAACTTTACATGATATAAACTGCATGTTATTTGAGTTATTGGTAGCATGTGATAAAGATAATAAAGTAAACAGGTGCCTTTTTTCTTCCTTTTTAGTTTTAAGAAATGTAAGCATTACCATGTGAAAAGAGCAGAAAGGCTGGACAAACGCATGTTTGGGTTAATATGCTATAATCTTAGGTTGTTGCGGTGGAGCATGGGGTGTAAAAGTACACAAATGATAATATATGTAGTTGATATATTTTCTCTTACAAATTTTGCATAGGTGAATGTCTAGATTAAGGTTCTTAGCTTAATTTAATGATACATTTTTGTGTAAGCAAGTAAATAAGAGAACAATGAATGCAATGAAAAGGCTTCCTTTAGCAAATAAATGTTCAGTGTGTGTTGAAAAGTCTGCAGCTGAGGACATCTGTACATTTTGTTCTTATGCTTCCATTGAGACAAACTGACTACAGAGCTAGGCAATAAAAGTGCAAGTGCTGTTTAAGGCAAAAACTTAATGTTTTTACATCTTGGAGGGGAATAAAGATAAGACAAGAACAGACAGCAATTAGTTTAAGCAGAAGTACAGACTAACATGAGTCTTACCATGGCTAACCTTAAATTTAGCTTAGGTAAAGCCTGTGTGTGTAGCTGTTAATTTGGGACAGGTTCCAATCAGGAGGGTTAAACTTCATTATTTGAAGATATACAAAGGGCGGGATTCAATAAAGCCTACACTAGGTGTACATCATGCATATACAATATGTATTCAATAAAATTCTTATCACATGTTTTGTGCTTTCTAGTCACTCAGAAAAATTACATTAAGTGTACATGTAGTCTACACCTTGCGGTAACCTGATGAATCCCTGTCAATATTTAAAGTTGCAATAATATCAGTAGGAAAGCTAAAATTTGGAGGAAGAAGGTGTGTGTTATGTCTGTGTTGTCTGTTCACTCAGAACAGTGTACACTTAGTGTAGGCTTTATTGAATCCAGCCCATAGGTTTGTGTGTTTTAAGTAGACAGGTTAAGGGGGCACGTGTTTGTTTTTTGTTTGCAGATTTTCATTAAAACAAAAACTCTTGTAAAATGTGACATAGCTCAAATGGAGATTACATGAAACAACTGTATAAAAGAGCAATGTGTCAAATATTAGTTGATGTATATAACACAAAAGGTGGAAACAGACATTTTAAAAAGTTGACATATATAATAGGTGGGAAAAATAATTTTTATCATAATGATTAAACTAGCCATATTATTCTAGAACATTAGTAGCCTCACAAGTATAGACAAAAAAGGAAAGAAAACTTAATTATATTAAGAAATGGAAACTGCAAATAGCAATACTATAAAATACATGTCTGTGTAGAAGTTAACATGTGAATTTTATGAAGAAAGGATTTCAGGAGAGATATTCAGCAGATTATCACAGACAGAGGAAAGGGGAAGTACTTACACTAATTGCTAGAGGAGCTCCAACAGTGATAGAAGAGGGAAAAAAAGATAATAATGGTAGATTTATGGTAGGCAAGAGAGGGGGATTATGCTGGCATGTATTTATATTTCATACAAAACTGCTTTTATGAAGCTTAAGTAAACTATGGGAGAAATAATCAACATTCAGCAGGGAATAATACTTGTAGATAAGGGCTGTAATTTGATTTGCAATAGTGAGGACATATCTGGGAGACCAAGAAGGGAAAAAATAACAAAAGAGGGTAGATTTCTGAAGAGGTTTATGAAAATATTTGGTATGGAAGACATGAATTCACTAGTAGGAACTCGGAGAGAATTTACAACTATTCCCCAAAGTACAATTACTAGGCTAGACTAAACAGAAATTATATTTCACAGGAACATGTGCATTTAATTGAAAGCTTCAACACACATCCAATGACCTATTTCACATTGTGTAACAATGAAGATAAATATGTAAGGTAATAAAGTAAAACTGAGACACTCCCAAAACCTACTTGTTAAAAAGAGAGGAATTTAAGGAATAGGTAGTGGAAATTATTCAAGAGGTATTAGGGAAGATATAAATTTCTTCAAAAGTTATGGCTAGTGAGTGGGATGAAAGTAGTATTCAAAAATAGGGTAGAAATAAAAGAAAAAGAAATATGGTTAAGAAATAAAAGGAATTATTTAAAGGGCTTGCAAAGTATTGCAGAATAAGGGGCAATCTCACAAAACAAGAAAAGGCATAACTACAGAATGGTAAAAGAAAAAAATAAGGGAGTATCTGTATAATATGCATGAGTAAGAAAGATTGCTGTTAAGCAACTGTTTTTTTGGTAACTCCAGAGCATAAAAACTTGTATCACAATGATTTAAGCAAATGGAAGCTGAAAGGGCTGTTGCCAAACTTAGGGAGCTAATAAGAAAAATAACCAGAAATCTTGTAGAGGCATTATAGATATTTTGGACATTTTATGAAAATCTGAATAAATAAGAGAAATGTGGAAATCAAGAAAGAGCACAACTGGAAATATTTGTGGAAAACTTAAGTATTCCAAGGTTAAAAGTAGGTGATGCTCAACAATTAACAGTTAAGACAGGAGGAGATGAAATAAAATGGTGACATATAATCAATCTGCAAGAAAGTCTCAAGGAATAGATGGTATTCTTGTGGAAGTTAGAAAGATAGGAGGGAAGAAAGTTACATTGTTTAACAGTATTTTAAAAGAAGGAGAAGCATCAGCAGCCTGGAAGAAAACTGTTGTGGCTATAATGCCTAACAATAGTAAAGATCCAGCAAACCCAGTTTCATAGACACCCATTTCAATATTAAACCATGATTATAAAGTGTTTATATCTATAACAGCTAAAACATGGCAAAGATGTTACCAAATAGAAATGGATCAATGTTGTTTTGTGGAGGGGAGGCAAACATTTAACAAAATAGAACAATGATAATCCAGATGGAAGCGGAGTGCAGAAAATTCCATTGTTGTTGGTGGGTTTGATGCAGAGAAAGCATTCAACAGAGTAAGCTGGGATTTGATGAGTAGAGGTGTTTGCATTTTCTGATACAATAACAAGGAAGTAGGAGGATGTATGAGGGATCGGAGGCAAATATTAAAATGGGTGGGCTCCTCTCTGACAACTTGTTTCTGCACAGAGGAAACAGGCAGTGGTATCATCTTTCCCCTTTGTTATTTGCTTTATGTTTAGAGGCACACCTGCAAAGAAAATAAGCACCTAACAAAATCAAGGATATAACTGGTATGGTAATCAAGAAAAGTTGACTTTAATTGCAAAAGATATTATTTTGTACCTGATAAAGCCAGAAAAGAACATCTCAGTATTGTGGAACATCTTGGGATAGTTTCATGTCTTTTCAGGATATAAAATGAATTAAGGTAAAACAAAGGCTATAGCTGTAAACTATGTACCCACACATGAATTAATCCAGCAATACATTTATGTGGTCACAATAAAATACAATATTTAGGAGTATGAACTAAAAAGAATTCTGTTATGACAGCTAAGGATATGTGGGAAAAGACTAAACAAAAGATAATACAAAAACTAAGAAACTGAAAGCTCTTTTTTATGAATATGGATACCAAGATACAAACCGTGAAAATATTTTTAGTTCCTATAGTTTTATATACAGATCAGGCATATTTTTTATCAAACAGAGGAGAAGTTGTGGCTAGTAATTAATAAAGAGTTGAAGGATTTTATCTGCGAAAGGAAGAAGGCAAGGGTCAATTGGGTTTCATTGACTCTTCCAACAGAACAAGGTGGTTTAGAATTACCTGATTTGAAGGTATATTTTAGAGCTACACAGTTAAGGCTCATATACACAACACAAACAGAAAACTATAGTTCAAAGTGGAAATGGATGATGATGAAACGGGGGAAATTTAGGAACTAAAAAGAGAGTGGAATTTTTAGTGCAGATCCTTAAGAATAACAACAGCCACACAGATTAAATTCATAAAGCAGAAGAAAGTATTCTACGGACTAAGTCAACACGGGAATGGAGAAAAGAGCTTTTGACACTAGGAATTTCTGCAATTAGGAGTACAGTGAATAGACAAGAGTGGACTAGAATTTACTCGCGAAAACTGACAAATGAACCAAGGTATTGGGAGCAAATAATTAGAGAGAGAAAAGTAAAAGAATGGGAAAAGGACAAAAAGACATTTGGACTGCAGGCTACAGACTGCCTTCCCTACCAGGGATTAGTACCAGAGGTTAAAGACTGCTTTCCCTGTCAAGGATTGATATCAGAGTACAGGCAAAGAGAAAGGGATAGGCCAGGGAATCCTAAGTGAAAGACCTACTCTGCTAGACTTTTTAGTTGACTCTACAGCAGAAGCTGCTGTTAAAAAAGGAATAATTAGTGAGGTATATAAAACACTGCATGTTAACTATAGTAATCAAACAGAGGAAATTCGAAAAGATTGTGAAGAGGGACTGGATAAGCAATTCATAAGACAACAATGGCAGGACATAAGCACGGCTTCCAAGTATGCAACAAAGTCTAGAATATTTAGGATTTTTGCTTGGAAATGTTTGCAAAGGTATTTTATGCATAGCCGGCCTTAGGCATAGGCCAACTAGGCAGCCGCCTAGGGTGTCGCTCTAGCAGGGACACTTTTCCAGTATTTATTTGGTGTAGGAAGACCAGGATGGGGGCACCAGGTGGTGTGATGGGGGGGGGTGCCATGGAGTCCTTTTGCCTATGGCACCAGTTGACCTAAGGCCACCTTATGCCCCAAACAGACTCCAAAGAATTTTTCCTCAGGTAGATGGAAAATGTTAGGAAGTGTAATGGGGATGAAAGAGGTATCAGGGAACGGATCTACCTTAGTAGATCGACAAGTTAAATAAGCGAAAACGAATTCACCGATGCCAGAATATCGCAAAGCACTTCACCGACGCCAGAAGATCGACAAGGCAGAAGACCGACGGAGGAAGACAGCGACGCTGAGAACACTGCGATGGGGAAAGGATGTGTAAGTATGCGGTAGTGACAGACGATGGGGTGCGAGTAAGGTAAGTGTGCGATGTTGACGGTGTGTAGGGGTAGGGGTGGGATAAGTGAGTTAGGGTTAGGGCGCGGGTTAGGTAAGAGTGCGAGTAAGGTAAGTGTGCGATGTTGGTGGTCTGTAGGGGTAGGGGTGGGATAAGTGAGTTAGGGTTAGGGCGCGGGTTAGGTAAGGGTGCGAGTAAGGTAAGTGTGCGATGTTGGTGGTCTGTAGGGGTAGGGGTGGGATAAGTGAGTTAGGGTTAGGGCGCGGGTTAGGTGAGTGTGCGATAGTGACGGACCTTAGGGTAAGGGTTTGGGTTAGGGTTGTAGATAGTTGTGTATGTATGGGTTAGTGTTCGTTTGTAAGGATTTTGGTGTGCTTGTGTTGTGTGTGTGGGTTTTGGATAGGGGATTTGTTTTGTTTGTTGGTATGATGTGTCGGGTGTATGCGATGTCGTGTTTGTGCACTGTCGATCTTCTGGCATCGGTGAAGTGATTTGCGATATTCTGGCGTCGGTGAATTCGTTTTCGCTGATTTAACTTGTCGATCTACTAATGTAGATCCCAGGGAACATATGTTTTGGGAGTGTAACGAGTTGGCAGACTTTAAAAATTCTCTATAGTGTGCTCTGTCAGAAATATTTAGTGAGCAAAAGGATGCAACTTAAAATCTGTATTGCACAGGCATACTAAGACCTTGCTAAACTTAATTCAAATGACAGTCAAAAAAGCAATTAGTAGAAAAAGGGACTCAAAGTCTAATTCAACTGTATTTGAAGTACTGAATACTGTAACACAGATAAAACAAATGGAAGTGGGATCTTTAGAAAAGGGTAGGAGCAAATTGCATAGGAAAACAAATAAACTCGTGGGAACGATACATGCAGAATAATGTTTTAGAGGAGCAGAAATGAGATTTAAAGGAAGACAGGAATTGAGCAATTTATGTAATGTTAGACTGATGATAGTTATACAAAAAAAAAAAGATGTGACGTAATGTTTGTAATATGCTAATATGACTCGCTTTCTTTTTTTTACAGATGTGTATTTGCTTATGTCTTACATGATGATTCAGTAAAGGTGTTAAAAAAAAAAGACTGGTAGTAGCCAGGTCCATTATGTTGTCACAATCATACCAGTAGATGGACGGATGAAATGTAGCAAAGATGGTTAAAAGCAATGTAAGGCCAGGACTACTGACCACCCTCTGACTGACTAGAGTACTGGTCCAATTATTAGTTCCACTAAGTAAACTTTCATAAACATAACACAAAGTTGTCCATTTCCATAAAGAAGAAACATATTGGGAAGACCATGCCCATACACCTCAGATGGTGAAGCCATGGGTGAGCGAGTAAAGGTGGTTAAGTATCAGTCACAGGTACTAATTCCTTTGATTGCTGTCCCTTGTGCACACTGCCATAGCAGCTAATTAAGTGAATTTGGCATGACTAGCTAAACTTCAACAACATGCATAAATGCATAAACTCATGCCCACTGCTAGTTCATTCACAGATCTGTGTTACAATTCTTTACTCTAGATAGACTATACTTATTGAGGGTCACCTCTTACCCCTCATCAACAAAACAGTTCAGCAAAAACAGTCAACAAGATTCAGACACAAACTGTGGATTTAGGGAGAAAAGGAATTTTATGTTACAACCAAGTACAAGTCTTAAATATATTCCGAGATATTTCAGCTAAAATTCATAAACACATTCCACAACTGCACAAAGCTAGTATGCAGTAGAAACCATACACTAAAGCTCTGTTCAATTCACAAAATTAGGCTAACTCAGTGCAGTGACACTATGCATTACCTTGTACCTGGAAGAGGTCACCTACAAAGTATGTACGCAAATGAAGGTAAAACTTGTGAGATGCAGTGTTCAAGGAGTAAACAGGCTAATATTTATAGCTGTAGCACAGTGGGTAAACAGCAGTAAATACTTGACTCCAATGCACTATAAAAATTGTTGCTGTGCACACCAGAATACCGCTCAGCAACATCTCCAAGTGTGTGTGTGTGTGTGTGTGTGTGTGTGTGTGTGTGTGTGTGTGTGTGTGTGTGTGTGGGTGTGTGTGTGTGTGTGTTTATATATTTATTTGTGTGTGTGTGTACATGTATATCACATATTTCCTCCCACCTGTACAACTGGGCACTCTGTCTCTAACACAAACTCAGTGAAGCAACCATACTGTATGGCTGGTCAAACACAAAGATAGATCAAAATGTTCCTACCAAATAGATTCAGAAGTGCAATAGACCCCCACGTTTATATAAGATTTCACCCTTGGTACTTCAGCAATGGCAAATGAGGTGGAAAGCTTCGTGGATCACAGGACACCATGTATGCAAGCGAGAAAACATAATGGCACACCATCACCCTCCGGTACCTCTTTTGCCATAATGCATAATAATGTGGTGAATGGAATGCACAGTACAATCCTTATAAGGCAGGGAACCAATACAACAAACAGCATAATGAGTATTGTTACAGACTCTATGAATTCTGTTTAACATCAGCACCACTCACAGCAGCGTCTCCTGTGCTATCAGTTTGAAAGTGTAGAACGGTTCACAATAATACATCTGGTACCACACTTGTCACCACCGTTCAATACCCTTAACAAACAATATCAAAGTCCAGTCAGTTGTACCAAATTACAGAGCCAGAGTAGGTACTTTCTACATAACCAACAGCATATATAATACATGCTCCATAAAGTTAGATTAATAATATACAGTGACTGAAGTTAAACAAATAATGTTCTCCTGGTGCATGCCAGCATTTCAACACTATCTATCTATCTATCTATCTATCTATCTATCTATCTATCTATCTATCTATCTATCTGTCTGTCAATATACCTACCTATCTATTTACCATTTGTTAACCAGGTCTTTTGTTATTGGTCTAATACCATTACTGTCCTCGACCACAACCATACACCAACATAAAACCAAAAGAATTCAACATAACAAAATACAGAGCAATGACAGAAATGCAGGTATTTATGATGAATACATATATTTAGTAATGCTTGCACCTGCCTACAGTCATTTCCATTCTGGCATTAAAAAAATTCAGAAATATTCTAACATTGCAACAGATGAAAATTTTACTTCAGAAATAGATATCAATCATACACAGCTAGCCTTAAAAGCAAAAACTGTGTACTTAATCTGTTTTCACCATTAGTTGCAAAGGGTAGCTCTGCTTACATGATCTGACATTAGGGTGATTCACTTGTATGAACTGTGCTAATTTCCAGACAGCATAGAGCTAGCGGGGTCACAAAGTGCCTATAAGCCACTGTGTAAACAATGTTTACGATTAACCTAGTTTATCCACCAACAGAATGTCAAAGTCAGCACAGATATAGCTGAAGTACTAAAACAGAATGGATGGGGGGACCGTATAGAGGTGTGGAATGGACCGGTTCAGACATCTGTATCTGGCAGCGTCAAGAATTCTAGAAGTTTTCTTTTAAAGATGGCTAGACTCTGGATTAATAAAAGTGCAGACAGAATAGTCCTCATGCTTTCTCCTTTTACCATCAAGTCTACCAACCTTCAATTCCTTCCCATGGAGTATGAGTACATTCATTTTCATGTGAGGGATGATCACTGACTAAATGTGTCATAATCCACCTAGTCAAGAAGCGCATTCAGTTTCTTGCCTCACTGTCTTACTGTATTCCCTAATGCATATGTACTAGAGCCAACCTCATCCCAGTGACCAAAGGATTTGGTTTCACCCCTCACCCTAGACAAGACCTGCCTCCGTTTAAGGGAGGACTCTAAATATCCTCAGGCTGGAGCACTACATGACAGCTCCTGCTGGCATGTTTGTCTTTCTATCTATTTTATTAGAGAAGTGATTTTTCTCTAAGTTCTAATTCACAAGATTCTGCAGCAGCCCTGGTTGGGCATGTTTTACTGCTGTACAGCTACTTATCATATCTGAACTGCTTGGTACGCATGCATCAGTGGTCCAATAAAACTGCAAAACCTAATTCAATTACTTGCCTCTACTAAATGCCAGACGTACAGAGGGCCAAGCGACCCCCCCCCTCTGTTCAAAGTGTATGAGCTGGCAAAGGGTGCTTATTCTCACCTTCACCATCTGACAGCTTCACAGCCAAGGCCACTAATCAAACCCAAGCCATCTCAGTCAGGGATTTATCTCTCTGGGCCATACAGTTGGCCTGAATCCCCACTTTTGGGTAAATCGCAAGGGAAAGGGTATAGCCAGTCCCTAACAATGGGCAAGCCATTCAAAAAAAAAATCTTCCAAACATTTCCCCTAAGGATGTGCAACCAAAAGAATGCTATATTATGTACAGAGATGCAGAGGGACAAAGCACTCAGCATGGGTAGGTGTAGGAGGCCTGCTCCCCAAGTCATTCAGGGCCACTAAGTATTTTTTTTTTTTTTTTATTAAATAATTTCTTCTGAAATTGTCCACTGACTGTGACTTGATAAACTGTACCATAACTTGTCCACTGACTGAATGGGACTTGATAAATTGCACCATAATTGAAAATCAAGTCATTCATTTCCATGTAGTCCTAGAGGTTCACAAGATCATAGGTACTTACTAAGTTATTAGTCTGTCCGAAAGCCTAGCCTTACATTCCTATGATAGTTTGTAGCCCATATATTTTTCATATGAATAACACAGAAAAGTGCCAAAAAGGATATGTGCTAAACTGGGGATGAATTTGAAGTTATCCATGTAGTCATCAGAATTACATATGATATTCCCCTAAGGAAACATGACAGTTACCTGACCCAAAATACTGGCATATTACTTTCCTACACAGAAGAAAGGATTCCTGAGCAGAAGTACAGGAGTAATAATCCAAGGTAGAAATTCCAAGGACCCAATTCCTAAAGACTTGCTCTCAGTGCAAGTGACCACTTACACTGAAAAACAGGCTGAGAGCAGGTCTTTAGGAAATCTGGTCCATGTAGCAATCCTGTTTACAGACAGACTTTCCAACAAAGTCACTTATAGTGACAGCAGGTCTTTTGCAATCAGGACAAACTTACACTGAGTGCAACTCTTTTGGAATGTGGCCTCAGGCTTTCAGAAATCAGCAGCCAGCTCTACTTGCTTCCAAATAATGATGGTCGCTTACGGATATACATAAAGCACAAACCTATAAATGCTGCTCTTAATAGTCTGCGGAAGAGCAAAGTTATTACTGCAATAGATAATGTGTGAGGTGAATGACACAGTAATCCTGGAGTGAAAAATGCACCCCTTAAAAACTGCCGTTTGAATCCCCTGCAAAAGTAACAATGGGTGTGGTAGTCAAGTGTGGGGTCATTTACTGCACTGTTCTAACTTGTTGATACTTGTGAACCTCTGCTTTCCTTAAAAAAACACAAAAAAAAACAAAAAAATCTTGCTTTTTTCCCACTTTTCTGAGATTTAAAAAAGTTCAGTTACAGATTTGCTGTTCTGAACTGTTTGTAAGTTTCTTGGAGGCCATTGTTTGCTTGGGCTAAAGGGAAGTCTCTGTGTTCATCAGTGGCAGTGATAAACATTGAGCAACCTGACTGCCCCTGTGGGAGTGGTTACTGCCTTGAAACTGTAGTTTTATTGGCCATTTTGGGTCAATTCCAAACTCCTTGATCTCCCTCTCTTAAAACCCGATTGCCCCATGGTTTTGGCGTCTTTTCGGACTTGTTGGCTGTTGGTGAAGCACCCACTAAGAGGAGAAAACGCTGAGAGAAGAAATGAGCCACTTTTGAGATTTTAAGTATTTTGCTTCAGATTATTTGTTAAGTTTTTCTACATTGCCGCCTACTTTTGAGCATTTTCTGGCTTGTTAAACTTGATTTCTGTGTTGGTAACTGTATTTACAACACAACCTAGAGCTGATTACTGAATTTCCTGCGTGCACTTATTTTTAAAATCGTTTTTTTCTTAAAACTTGCATTTTATCTATCTCTGGCTTAGCACTCAAGTGTGGGGTCATTTACTGCACTGTTCTAACTTGTTGACACTTGTGAACCTCTGCTTTCCTTAAAAAAAAAATGGAAAAAAACAAAAAAAAACTTGCTTTTTTCCCACTTTTCTGAGATTTAAAAAAGTTCAATTACAGATTTGCTGTTCTGAACTGTTTGTAAGTTTCTTGGAGGCCATTGTTTGCTTGGGCTAAAGGGAAGTCTCTGCGTTCATCAGTGGCAGTGATAAACATTGAGCAGCCTGCCTGCCCCTGTGGGAGTGGTTACTGCCTTGAAACTGTAGCTTTATTGGCCATTTTGGGTCAATTCCTAACTCCTTGACCTCCCTCTCTTAAAACCCTCTTTTGCGCGGTTTTGCGCGTTTTTGCACATAGCGCAACATCGGGTAGCGCCGCCTAATTGGGTTTAAACTATTCCTGGCTCCACAAAGTCTGCTCTTCACTTTTTCCCTTAGAACTGCTGTATCTCTCAAATTAAACACCATATTCTCATTCTAAGTCCCCTCACTGGTCCAAATAAGTAATCTTAAAGTTAGCACTAATAAACCATAAGCACTACTTACTCTTATACTCTCTACGATTACCTTGTCCCCTATTGGTCTGTTTTAATTCAGTTCCCTATATTACTCTAGCATGTCCAAAGGTCAGTCAATGGTTTCCTCTCCAGTCCAGCTGGTGAATCTGGGAATTTTGAGACATTGTTACAATTGTCTCATGTACATGGACAACCCTCTCCTCCTCCAAACAGGTTGAAATATATGTGAGAGATGCAACCATATAGCCAAACTGGAGGCTGAGCTCTCTCATCTCAAAATTGGTGTAACCAGTCAGGAGGAGAAGGTAACCTCACGCAACACAATTCCAGTATCACATAGTCCCACCACAACAGCGAACCAAACACATAAAAACACAAAAACATACTCGAAGGCTCTAAATAAAAATCTACCTAAGCAACTGAGACCTCCAAAACAGACATCCAAGCAAACGCTACCCCAAAACAAAACACGTACAACACATAGCACACAAAGTCAGTGTGCCAAGCAGTCACAGCCCTTAAGGCTGAATAACACACCTGATACTCTTGTAATAGGTGACTCTATTGTCAGACACACTGACGTCCCGCTCACCAGGCTGAATAAAGAGAAGGTCACAGTGAGCTGCCTGTCGGGCGCTAGGATCTGCCACATAACGCAAGCACTCAGGTCACTCCAAAGCAAATACAAATATGACTCAGTCATTGCACATGCTGGCGTGAATGACCTGAGACGTACCTCCCTCGACTACATGAAAAGAGACATAGAGGAGCTCTCTGATCATGTAGCCCAGGCCGGTATGACCCTGACCCTGAGCAGCATCTTACCCTCACCTAGAATGATGCCACAGTATAAAGACAAAATGATCGATTTTAACAATTGGCTAAAATTTTGGTGTCATTCAAAGGGGATCCAGTGTCTGTCAGCCTGGGATGACATGCTCGACAAGCCACGTTGCTTCGCTAGGGACGGCTTGCACCTGTTACCCCTGGGCTTTCAGATATTGGCAAAGGCTCTTGCCACCCCCATAGTGCCTTTTTTAGGCAAGGCACAAAAGTCAAACCCACCTCCATAGACAGCACAAGGAACAAGAAATTAAGGGTAATGCTGCTAAACACCAGAAGTCTTAACCTCAAGATGCACGCACTCAAAGCTCTCCTCAGTATGAAGAACAACGATATCTGTGCAGTGACAGAAACCTGGTTCAAGGCTCCAGAGAGCACCCCAGCACTACCAGGTTATACCTCATATCATGCTTTTCGGCCCCAAAACCCGGAACGAACTACAAAAGGAGGGGAAGTTTCCATATTTATCAAGGATATCCACACCTCCAGGTTAGTGGCATTGCACGAAGTATCAGAGACCATCTATGTGCAACTGACAGTGGGCAAGACTGCTTTTCAGTTTATAGCATCCTACAGACCACCCTCTCAAAGTCAGGAATCCCACTCGGCTTTCCTGAAAACATTGGAGAACATGAAGATCTCTCTGAACACCATTATATTGGGCGACTTCAACTACCCAAACATAGACTGGGAGCATTACTCAAGCCCCAGCACCTTAGCCCAAAGGTTCCTGGAATTTATAAACTCAAATGCTATGGAACAACTAGTCACCACTCCCACAAGAGGGGAAAACATACTAGACCTGATCATTACCAACATGGGGACTCTATGCTCCATACAAGAAGTATATCCCTCATTGGTAAGATCAGACCATAAATTAATTTCACTGGATATCCACATCCCGACCCCACCGCCAGCCCAGAAAACCACAGTGAAAAACTTCTCAAAAGCGAACTTCACACTTCTCAAAACTGAAGTGGAATGCTTCAAGGCCCCAGGGCCACTGGAAACTATGGCCCAAACTGCAGAATCCTATATAAACGCATTCTATGGACATCTCCAGGAATGCATGGATCATGCTATCCCAAACAAAATCAAGACCCAATCATCCAAAGGCAGGCGTCCAGTCTGGTGGGCCCCAGCCATAAATAAATTGTACAAGAGAAGGAGGAAGCTACTACATGATAGAGCAAAATCCCTAAAAGGGAAGGCATCTCTGATCAGTACTAGCAAATAATTACGATCCCTCATAAAATCCTCCAAGGCCAGCTTCGAGAGAAAAATTGCACAGGACACTAAAGACAATCATAAGGCTTTTTTCAGTTATGTTAGGAACCTGGGATGCAACTCCCAGACTTGTTCTGAGTTGATTCTAAACGACAAAAAATACACTGAACCCACAGACATCGCCAATATCCTCGCAGACAGGTTCAGTGCAAACTTCTCCACCCCCTCCCCCCTAAAAGAGCAAGTATCTATCCCGGCAGAGTGTAGCCTCCCAAACATCTCTGATGCTCAGGTGAAGTCCGCCCTCTCCAAAGCAAAAAACACTGCTTCCATGGGACCAGATGGCGTCCCGGGTTGCATCCTACATGAACTCCAAAAAGAACTAATCCCTTAAGTAAAACTGCTGTACAATCTCAGCCTCACTACAGGATATGTGCCCAAAGAATGGCGTACAGCAACAGTGGTCCCACTCCACAAAGGTGGTGCCTCTATGGACCCTGGAAACTATCGCCCCATAAGCCTGACTAGCCTAGTCTGCAAGGCTATGGAGAGGATCATCATGAAACTCATAAACAAAAACATTGGGGACCTACAGGCACTAGATCCTACCCAATTTGGCTTCATCAAGGGCAGATCCTGCCTTTTGAACCTGATCGACTTCTTCGAAACAGTCACCAAGGCCATAGATGAAGGGGAGGTAGTCCACGCAGCCTATCTGGACCTCGCAAAGGCATTTGACACAATACCCCACTCGAGCATCATAGATAAGCTATCCAGCCTAAATATAAACCCCTATGTCACAAGATGGGTCACAAACTGGCTCAAAGACAGAACCCACAGAGTCAGAGTTGCTGGAGCCATGTCAGATTCGAAACCGGTCACAAGTGGCGTCCCACAAGGTTCTGTCCTGGGACCTCTCTTGTTCGGTATTTACTTTTCTGAGGTACAGGCCAACGTGGGAGGACTGTGGCTCACCAAGTTCGCAGATGACTGTAAACTGGGCGCCATAATTGACTCTCTAGCTGACACAAACATCCTTCAAAAAGGTCTCGCAGAGACGGATAACTGGTGCCAGAGCCATGGTCTAAAGCTAAATGCCAAAAAGTGTATAGTCATACCCTTTTGCAAAAACAATGTGCCCACAAATTACCACATAGGTGGTAACCCATTAAGTACAGAGAAAGTAATTAGGGATCTGGGGACCCAAGTTGATAGCAATCTCTCCTTTGACAACCGCATTGCCAAAGTGGTTAGAAAGACCTTCTACATAGCCCACCTCATCATGAAAGGATTCACATCTAGATCAAGAGAGGTAATCGTGCCCCTTTATTCATCCCTCATCAGGCCCATCACAGAATACAAAGCCCCCTTTGGGATGTACCTTACCCGACACCTGCAGCAATTAGAAAGACCCCAAAAGTACCTCACCAGGAGGATCAAGGGACTCAAACAGATGCCATATGCTGCTCGGTTAAAAAAACTCCAGCTCTACACTAAACTCTAAACACACACACACACACACACACACACATACCCTCACGAAAATTCTGAGGAGTATAACTGTGATTTTCAGAATACAGGAAATAAAGGGCAAATTGGAGGAGAGCGTAACTCTCTCACTCTCTCTACACACACACACACACACACACACACACACACACACACACGTGTATGTATGTATGTGTGTGTGTATATATATACATATATATATATATATATATATATATAGATAGATACACACACACACACACACACACACACACACACACACACACACACACACACACACACAGTGCGGATATAAAAAGTTTACACACTCCTGTTAAAATGCCAAGTTTTTGTGATATAAAAAAATGAGACCACAATAAATCATTTCAAAACTTTTCCCACCTTTAATGTGACCTATAACCTGTACAATTCAATTGAAAAACAAACAAACCTGTTACGGGAAAAAATATAAAAAATAAAAAACGTACAATAGGCTTGCATAAGTGTGCACACCCGTAAACTAATACTCTGTTGTGTGTGCACACCCTTAAACTAATACTTTGTTGAAGCACATTTTGATTTAATTACAACATTCACTCTTCTTGGGTAGGAGTCTGTCAGCATGGCACATCTTGACTTGGCAATATATGCCCACTCTTCCATGCAAAAGCGCTCCAAATCTGTCAGATTGTGAGAGCATCTCTCGTGCACAGCCCTCTTCAGGTCACCATGCATATTTTCTATTGGATTTAGGTCTAGGCTCTGGCTGGGCCATTCCAAAACTTTAATTTTCTTCAGGTGAAGCCATTCTTTTTTTGATTCGGATGTATGCTTGGGGTCATTGTCGTGTTGAAAGGTGAAATTCCCCTTCATCTTCTGCTTTCTAGCAAATGCCTGAAGGTTTTGGGCCAAAAGTGACTGGTATTTGGAACTGTTCATAATTCCCCTCCACCTTGACTAAAGCTGTCTTCGAGCTGAAGAAAAGCAACCCCAAAGCATGATACTGCCACCACCATACTTCACAATGGGGATTGTGTTCTTTTGGTGATGTGAAGTGTTGTTTTTGCATCAAACGTACCTTTTGGAATTGTGGCCAAAAAATTCAACCTTGGTCTCATCAGACCATAACACATTTTGTCACGTTTTTGGGAGATGATGTATTGTTTTGAAAATTTTAGCCGGATCTGGATGATTTTCTGCATAAGAAAAGGCTTCCGTCTTGCAACCCTACCCCATTGTCCAGACATTTGGAGAATACGGGAGATTGTTGTCACATGTAGTACACAACCAGTACTTGTCAGACATTTCTGCAGCTCCTTCAGTGTTGCTGTAGGTCTCTTGGCAGCCTCCCTGACCAGTTTTCATCTTGTCTTTTCATTAATTTTGGAAGGACGTCCAGTTCTTTACAACGTCATTGTCGTCTCATATTTTCTCCACTTTTTGATGACTGTCTTCACTGTGTTCCATGGTATATCCAATGCTGTGGAAATCTTTTTGTACCCTTCTCCTGACTGATACCATTCAACAATGAGATCACTTTGATGCTTTGTAAGCTCTCTGTGAAACATGGCTTTTGCTGTAGCAGGCAACTGAGTAAATGTCAGGAAAATCCTACTAGGACAGCTGAACTTTATTTGGGATTAATAAGAGTCTCTTTAATTGATGGCAGGTGTGTACCCAAGAAGACTGAATGCTGTAATTAAATCAAAAGGTGCTTCAGCAAAGTATAAGTTTAAGGGGTGTGCACACACAACAAACTATTAGTTTAAGGGTGTGCCCACTTATGCAACCAGCGTATTGTACGTTTTTTTATTTTTTATATTTTTCCCCTAACAGATTTGTTTTTCAACTGAATTGTACAGGTTATAGGTCACATTAAAGGTGGGAAAAGCTTTAAAATGATTTATTGTGGTCTCATTTTTTAATATCATAAAACCTGGCATTTTAACACAGGTGTGTAAACTTTTTATATCCACTGTGTGTGTGTGTGTGTGTGTGTGTGTGTGTATATATATATATATATATATATATATATATATACACACACAAACACTTCATCTCAGACTATAGGTATATCAGAATATTCTGCATACTCTGAGGTACAGTGATCTTGCAGTTACCACATGTAAGTTGAATGGATGTGAGAGTGCAGCTCCCCGCCCCCCAGAAGGTGTAGGGCAGTAAAGCTCCCCTACCAGAAACACTTTAAAAGTGAGAAAGTAAAGTTTCAGAACTTTTGTTTTTTTTTTACTGGTATCACCATTTATTTGTTTGAAAAGTTGAGAGTTGCATGATCAGATCACACACTTCCAACAGGGTGCCTCTACAGATGTAGTAGGACAGTAATAAAAGCACAGTTGTGCAAATAACTGCCAACTAATTTGGGGGTCAAGTCAGCTACTTAGATGTTCAAAGGCTGACAATATATCCAAGGGATAGCCATCAAGGCAAAGGACAGCAGCGCTATACAACACGTCCTTACAAAAGACTCACTTATCATGGTTTTACTTTTGCTTTATACATGGTTATTTCACTGAGAGTGAACCAGGAGCACATAGCTGCAATCTTGGTTTATAGGAGAATACGAGGCTAATAGCTCAAGAGCCCTTATAAGTCTAGCCATTATACACAAATTTTACTCAATTTTCAATCCCTAAGGGATAGAAGATAACTTAGGTTTGTGCCTATGCCTTTGAGTATTTTGCAGACTGCTCTGATCCATAAGGGACATAGGCGCAATCCAAGGAATGAATTTATGATTCCCTATCCATTGATCCAAAATGCATTTGAAGAGGGTCAGGGAAGGGCTCTGCTTTACTTGAATAGAAAGCCTGTTCCAGATAAAGGGGTAATCTTTGAGACACAAATCTGTCGCTCCATCATGTTTTGTTTGTGTCATAGACCACGTTTAGAGCCCTAGATCAGGTGACCCTCATGCAGTTTGTCTTGTGAATGTGTTACAGTTCCTTTGGGGATGGATTTGTGAGTGCCTTGTAGGTTAGGCATGGATAACAGTTGGTAAGATACAGAGTAAAGGAATACTGCTTTTAGTCTGTCTGCATAGGACATGTTTACATCCTGCATTTTTTATAAGGCCCTTCTAAGGCTGTCCAGTTGTTGCTAGTGCCTGGTCAAGTACATGCCAAAAGGTGCACTGTACTCTATTATTGGTCTAATGAGGGCTGAGTACAGTGAAACTATAATTTCCCTGGATCTGGATGCCATAGTTATACTTACAAGCTGTGCCACATATAAGGACTTCCTCACTACTGTGGACACATGTGAGTCAAAGTTCAAGCTACTATCTATCTGTGCACCTGTATCTCTCCTCTGAGTCCAGTCTTAGGGGTGTGCTATTAATGTTGTAATTTGCAGGGATATTTGACTTCCCAAATGATATGATTATGCATTTTTTGCATTTAGTTGTAGGCCATGGCTCTAGCACCAATCATTTGTCGGAGTCAGACCGTTCTGAAGGATATCTACATCGCTGGGGGATTCAATGATTGTCCCCAACCTGCAGTCATCAGCAAACTTATCAATTTCACCTGGAAAGGAATTATAAATTCGTAGGAGATTACAATGCTAACAGCCCACGAACTTTTACAAGGCCAGCCATATTTAACCCAAGTTTCCCCAATAGCTAGGTAAATGAAGTTCACAGAGGTACGAGCCTATGCTTAGTATCCAATACCAACTGCCTATGTCCATGAGGGATATGGGCATCACCCCAACAGTGAATTTAAGATTACCCGTCTACTGATCTAGGTTGCACTTATAGGGTCAGGGAAGGGCACTGCATCACGTGAACAGGAATCTTGTTCCAGAGAAGGGGTAGACTCTGAGAAACATACTTGTCTACAAGATGATTTATTTATGTCAGAGGCTAGGTTAAGATCACTGGAATGAGTGACCCTCGTACAGTTTGATTTACGAATGTGTAACATTTCCATCAGCATCAGCTCGGACACTGCCCTGTAGGCCAGACACAGACTGCCCCTTAGTAGTATGTAGGATACAGAATACAGTTATAGGGATTTCAATCTTTCCACACAGGACTTGTTTTTTTATACCCTGTGTCTTACTGGTGAGAAACCTTTGGGGTCTCTCCAGCTGTTGCAGATGTCTGGTGAGGCACATGCAAAAGAGTGCATTGTACTCGATTGTTAGTCTGATGCAGGCCAAGTACAATGGAATTATAATGTCATTTGTTTTGGATGCCATGCCCTTACTTATGAGTTATGCCACACTGAAGGACTTTCTTACCACTTTGGACACATGGTTGCCAATATTCAGATTATTATCAACCTGAGTATTGAGATCACATACCACTGGTTCTACTCTTAGGGGAGTTGCTGTCTATATTGCAATAAGTTAGGTTATTTGCTTTCCCAAAGCGAGTAATTATGCATTTTTTTTTGCATTTAGTTTCAATCCACGACTCTGGCACCAGTTACATCAGTATCATTTGCAGATTCAGTGATTGCCCCCAATTTGCAGTTTATCCATGAATGTGGTCAGCCAAAGGCTGTCTATGTTTGCACATACTTCTGAAAAATAAATATTGAACAGTACTGGACCTAGAACAGAACCCTGTGATTCACTGCTGGTGACTGGCCTCTTCCTGCTTTGACAGTATGTGTCCTGTCGGTGAGCCATTTGGCTATCTACCTGGTGATGCAGAGGTTTATGCCCAGTTGAGAGAGTTTTTCTGTAATAGTAGCAACACCTAGATCATGTGTGTAAAGTATGGCATTTATATTGTTTAGTTTCCCTGCTAGAAGTTTTATAAACCAAATCAAATTAAACGTCGCTAAGGTGTTTATAACTAAGTATTCTATAATTACAACCCAAAGCAGACTCAAGCACAAAAATTCTATAGTGCTATATAAAAGTGAGGAAGCATTTTGTGCAATAGATTGTTCAGCTTTAAAGGGTAATAAATGTTATTTGAACTTGATTTTTATGTAAATCTACAGCTACACTGTTACAGTAAGTAAATCACAAATATTTACCTGAACGACTGCTGCAGCTGAGGGGATATCGCTGTAGTCAATGTGATTATCGCTGTTAACAGTCAGTTGCTCAACAGGTCAACAGGTAGCACAGTTGCCTTTGGTGCTAAAACACCAGAAGGCTGTGGGTATTCCCACTGCAGCTGACTGAATTATGTGGCTGGGAATTGGTATAATGGTCATGGTGTTTACCTCCCAGATACAAAGTACAAGGTCTGATTCTCTTATTTGGAAGGGAAATTGGCTAAGTTTAAAATAGCCCACAATGGCAGCCAGCTTAGTACTTACTTATAAATCTATATAAACAGTAAAACAAACTTTAAAAGTAAACAGAAGGATTACTTCAACAGCTAAACTTTTAGGATTCACTTAAACAAGGAAAGGCAATCATACTAAGCACAGACATATTCAAAAAGGCTGGAATCATAAAAGTACACTCCAGAATAATTTACATGGAAATTGCCAGCAGTTGTTTGATGACCAGGTAATGCTCTGAAAAGAAGGACCAGGCCATGTAAGGTATCCAGAACTATAGTCAAGTGGGGTAAATATAGCAGTACTATGACACTGCATGCCATAAAACAGGCTGCCAGAGGAGTTACGCAGAACAAGGAAAACAGGAACATTATGAGATGTGCTAGTTAGTACCATGGTTACAAACTTCTGCACCAACTGTTCGTGGCTGCGAGACAAGGTAGCCCCGGAAAAAGAACAATTAAATAGTTAAGATGACATAACTGCATGTAAGACAACCTCCAGGTCTTCCGCTAGTATTAGCTACTTGACCCAAATTATACCTCTCAGATGACGAAAGGGGAAGTAATCAGTGGTACCTGATCCTTTAATGATGGATCATCATTAAGGAATAGTCCCTTATCTGGTACATATACAACACAACATCCAGCTCTTGATCGCAAAGTACTAAGACTAAAAAGAAATGAGGGACAGAAGACAAATGACACATAGCCTGTACTGACAATATTTCTATATTTGATGAGTTAACCTTCATCAAAAAATGTGAGAATGTCCTCAAATCTAAAGATTTACTACAAACAAGCCCTCTATCCAAGCTCCTGGTCAGGGGCAGATGAATAATAAGTGTGGGTATCATCTGTGTGACTGTTATCACCTGCATGACTGGTATGTCAGCCCTGCACACCTCATAGCAATTCCCAATGGTAGTTATTAGCACATACATGGTAAACAGCAAGGGAAGCAGGACAGAATCCTGAGAGAGACACCACATATCACAGAATGGGCTTTAGACCAATATAATCCAGAGACTCAACCTGTATGCAACTTGATAATGTAGGAATGTGACTATTTTAGAACACAGCGGTAATGCCATAGTAAGTACTTAGACACACCAGAAGATCCCATGATCCACTGGGTCAGAAGTAGATACAAATACTAAAAAAGACAAGCTGCAAAACAAGCCTTAAGGACTTTGATTTGGTTATGTAAAGAAGTCTAGCAGTGCACAGGACAGTTTGGGAGCTCATGAAAAGGGTTAAAGTTATAAGCTGTTAATAAGCTGTTTCCTGTAATCCAAGGTTCGATTGTTTCAGCCTCCATTTCCTACTGTGTGACTAAGCAAGTCACTTAGACAATGCTCCTGAGTCACTCTGAAAAGAAGCACTTAAGTCCAGTAGATTTACCTAGTTAACAAATCAACCAAAACAGAAGTGGAAACTGAAGGATCTTTCAGCCAGGATGTCTACAAGCCAGCAAATATTTTGCAAAGATAGCCCAGGTTCAAGCAATTCAGCTAGTAAACAGGAGTGGTAATACAATTAACTGTCTTAGATCAGGAAATGGCTGAAATCAACAAGGACACAAAACTTAAAAGAGGTGACATGGCCAACAGGGACAGCTGGAATGTGTGTACATGGATGGGAACATAAGAAAACACTAAGCAAGGGCACACTGGGACTATAAAAAACCTGGCCGTATGCACTTTTAAACACTCTTATTTAAAAGTTCTTGCTATCCTTTTCAAGTCCTTAATAATGTTCACCTCCCAAATTCAGAAGGGCCTTACATGATAACCCTGGTGTCAAATTGTGTCTACTCATCCAATCATCATGACTTGCATTAAAAGAAGCCAAAGTAGCATTTTGTTTGATCTACAGTGATAACTTATTCTGTACGCTGGGAATATGTTCAGTTAGGATCCTGCCCCTCTAGCAATACTTTAAAAAAAAAAAAAAACTTTCTGTTGCTTTGTTGCACTGAAATACAGACTTTGCAAATGTAAAATGAATGAAAAATTAGTAGACTATGCCTATAAGGGTTGGGGGTTGGCATAATGGTTAAGGTGTTTACTTCCCAAGCAAGTACAAGGTTTGATTCTCAGCAAATAAAACTGACTAGACTTAAAACAGCCTGAAAAGGTAACTACCATAATATTTACCTATGAACCTACTAGAAGTATGACTGCAGTGTCCATTCTAATTTCCTTATTAAAGCCTTTCACAGTTTTCCAAATATATGCACAAAGAGCACATGTTCAGAAATTATACTGCCTTATAATGTTAAGATAGCTCCATTGCTATAATTTTGCTTCAAGATGCATTTAATCTTGTTTTTTTTTATCTTTATGTATTGTGTTTTCTAATTACTGCTAACAGGTATTATGTATTTTCTTAGGTACATAGATTATATGGCCCAGGAACCCACTGAGGAGTCTAGCCCAATTTCTCAGTTGCCTCACAGTACTGTCTGCTGACAGTCACACAAAAGGTACATGGATGCTGTAGGAATCAAACCCTGAACTGCAAGTAGAAGCTCATTAAAAGCTTTCATGATCTTAATCCTTTGTGCTAACTGACAGACTAGGATTCTGCTAATGAGGTACAAAACATGATTATACTTATTTTATTCCTCTCCCCGTTGCGCCTTCTGGGGTTGCTACTTAAAGCCCAACTATCAGCTTTGCAGGTGGTTGCCGTGCACCTGCAACAGCTTGGCCTCTTGTTAGCCAATTAAGCAGCCATGGAAGTTGTTCGGTCTCCTGAAGGTTCAAGCCTTAGTTTTAAATAAGTCCAGGACCAGTGTGATATACTTCTCGGTTTTTCCTATTGATTATTTTTAACTCGTTTTATATGCAACATCACTGATGTGTTGAAGCTTGTGACCTGCACACTGCATTCTGAGTACACATTCCTATACTCCCTTTCTTAAACTTCCCAGGCAGAAGTGCAGGAATCTGCTTGGATGTGTGAGTATCAAATAACTGACAAATACCTGTTGTCTTATTTTTACCTATTTGCAAATTACTTGGCATAGAGGGTGGGGAGCGGCTGCTCCAAGGACTTTTTTTTTTTTTTTTTTTTTTTAAAGTGGCACAAAAGAAAAAATCCACCCAGTTTAATGTTCAGTGCACCTCTGTTTTACAGTCTAGCAAGCTAGTTTAATATGCACTTTAACGTGTCAACAATTAAAATTAACATCACAGCCATGTAAGTTATATGCTTTACCTACATATGGCAGTATGAATGTTTAGTGCCTGAAGATTATCATTTATCACCATTCTAATACAAGTATCTTGCTGTAGCTCTGTCTGTATCAAAAATAGAATGGACTGAGCTGTCGAGAAGTTTCCAGGAAATCCCTTACTCAGTTTTCCAAGAGATGGATGAGACAGATATGATGTAAATGATCCTGTTATTTAAGATGTTTCAATCATCAGTGCTGAAAATAGGCAGTATGTATGCAGTTTCCCAAACTGTAGAGCACACTGCTCTGCTTCTCATTCTGCAATCTAAGGGCCCCATTTATCCAGGAATTAACCACAGATTTTGTTTTTGTGGTCACTCTCTTTAAAGTGAGGTAACAAACACAAGGCCAAGTAAGAAAATTGAATGATTCAGAACAATGGCAAGGACTCCTACTTATGACAGGAGGTGGACCACATGCTTAAATCCATATGTTCATTTATTCACTACCCTTTTCACTAGGTATCTGTCTTCTCCCTCCCACCTCAGCACACTTGTCTGCTGGCCAGTTCTGTCTTCCACAACAACCCCCTATGACAACCTCTCACACAGCTAACAGGCTGGATTTTTCCAAACTGTGTTCTACAGACTGATAGTGTGTTATCTTGTTTATTATTCCCACTGGCAAATGAATTAGAAAAAATATATTAATATATGCAGTATGTATAAAAGTAGAAATCACCCAGTAGGCACAGCTGCTTACTTTCAGGGGTAACCTTGAAGCATCGACTGCTTGGTTGAGTGACTTGGTCATGGTTGCAGAGAAGGAATAAAGCTTCTGAAGTGAATCAGCCCAGGACTACAGCATAAAACTCAGCAGCAGGCCATAGCCTTAATCCTCTGTCACCAGTACAAAGTTTTCTTTTATCGTTCTCTGCAGAAGCTTATCTGAAGGCTCCTCTACGTGCACCTTCTCAACCCATTTGTTCCATGACGGGAGGCTGCAGCCTGGCTTTCCTGGGCCATGCGAGTGTCCTACAACCCATTTTTTCCTGCCTGAGTAACGCCATCAGCCCATCTGATCCCCAGTGGTGAGAGTTGCATGGTAAGGAGCAGGCCAGCTTCCTAGCCCTGCAGAGCAGCTTACCCATCCCCAGTAGAGTCCCCTTCCCCGTTACTGTGCCTCTCACAAATCTGCTGCATGCTGACACCTGTAGGGAACATGTCTCTGCACATTGACTCCCTCAGCTTATATACATGTGCACCATGGCTGCATGTGCCTATGCTCATACTCCACGAGTATAACTCCAGCACTCCTGCTAACTGTCATCCAGAGCAACCCCCCCACCCCCCCCGTGGGTGAGCTGGCAACAGCCACTTACTCCCATCCACTTCTGCCAGCTCACCACGTGCCAAAACTACTAAATGAGCTTGCGTCACTCATACAGAAGTCAAGGCTTTATACTTCTAGGCCTCCAATATAAAGTTGTGACATTTTAATTTTTATGGACTACAGGGGGCTTATAAAATAAAATAGCCCAATTTGTTGCAAGTCATTACGGCAAGGCACATCATTGCTTATATATGCGAGAGCTGTTACGGCTGGAGTTTGATAACCAGTTATTTCTAATTCTGTTTTCTTTTGTCTATAGCCTTCTGTATACTACTGCTACTACTTGGGCTTCTCTGTTCAAGAGTATTAGTGAAATCAGACTAGACACGAGTTCAGGCCACCTGTGCAAATATTGGTTTATGTCTCCAAAACAAACTAATAAAAAAAAAAAAAAAAAAATGGAGATGCAAGTCATTTGGTCAGTTTAGGGAAACTTTGGAATATGATCACCTCTGCAACCTGAACTTTATCTCAGAAACATAGAACATTCAAGGTGGCTATAAAGAATCACTTTTGAAACTGCTGAACTTGTAACTATGGCATAACCTAAATTAGCTACCTATCATGGCTTTATAGTCAACCATTGCATCCTACAGCAAGCAACTGATAACACTAACTGCATATTTTATAATTCAAAGAGTTATTACTAGCAATTACTGTTACCACATTTTGTGATATATTTAGTGTACCACTGTTGAGTTCACTGTCAACCTAACTGCACTTTAACTGTACACAGAATACTTCCAGAATCTTTTGTTTTTGATTTTTTTTTTATTTACTGCAGATTTTGTTAACCAAACTTTTTTTTCTGCAGCACACTTCTATATATTTTAGCTGCTTGGCTTTCTCTCAGGCCTCAAACCTCCTCATGGTACTACCCACTTAAGTACAGACAAGTAGGAAGTCCTTGATGCCACTGCTTCTGCAGTAGTGGCAGTCATTGGTGGATCAGGAAGGAGGCATAAAGCAGAGTTACTGCTTCTGTTCAGAGCAAAGGAGCTTTTCCCAAGCCTTACTCCCACATGTGCTAACATTATCATAAGCTGGGAAGGTAATAATGCATGGACTGTGATGATGTGCCTGTCCCAAACCCTACAGCAGCTATGCATCTTCAGACATCTATCTCTTACATGCCTAGATCGGCAATCTGTCTGAGTCTCAGCCTCCATTAGGGGTCAACGAGAGATTCGCCCATACATGCAAGCTCATTTCCACTCCAGGATGGGCACACCTATCCTTTATGACAGCTATATCAGATGCCCAAGTGATTAAATGATCCCAGGTCACTTAAGCCATAGTCAGGATTTTATCCTTCTAAGCAACCAAAGCTGGGTGTTACTGCATTTTGTGTTCAACAGTCTTACATTTTTGCACAGTATGCTACATACCTGATCAGGCAAGATAAACTGTAAATACTATAGAACATGTTTGTATCCTTATATTGATATTGTTATTATGTTTATATTCTGTTGTCAAAAATGTTTGCCTTCTTTTTATCTCCAGGACTTGACTGCAAATACAACTTCCCAGCTGGACATTCCCAGTTAACAAACACTGATAAATAATAAGATAATAACTATTAGTCTCTCAATAGTACTACAGTGGTATTCTTTACTTCAGCACTGCTCATGGCACTTAATACTGTTATAGTCAGCTCCTACATGGTGTCACATTTTATGTTGCTTAGACTGACTGTAATATATTATAAAATAATATGTATGCATCACAACTGTTTTGTCAGTACACTACTTTGAAATTTTACGGCTTCTTGTACACTTGTTTTGGATTTTAACACCAGGGTCATGGATAAAACGGTACAAGAAGGCCAATCCATCTATCCAGTTAACTAAAAGCATAAAGCAATGATGGCTGCAAGGATGACAGCATTCTGTGATCAGATCGCACCCTAAGGGAAATTAATGGACTGATCAATTGTGAAAGCACTGATTGATAGCAGGAAGTGGTGAAAGAATTAACAAAAAGGTTCATAACTGTGTAATAAGAAACAAGCTGTAAGTCATCACCAACAGAAACTGGTACTCTGCTCTTTTAACCCTTGACCATGGCTAAAAAAAGAGATTTGCACCACAGACATAAAAAAAAAAAAAAACTGTTCTGCAGAATAGTTCATGCTTTAAGAACGTTTTCTGAACCGAATAAAATTATAGCTTAACAAAATAGCAAACTGAAACGAATCAAGGGAAGAAAAATAAAGTAAATGAACTTATACAATGGATTTAACTAAAAGTGTATGAGAACCACATATCTGGCAATCAGCATCATCCTAAAAAAACATACTGATGTTACTTTCCCTCCTCTTCAAATTTATTGGTAAATGTTTAAGATAAAAGGTAAAAAAAGTCCTACTGGTGTCAGTATAAATGAAACTGCTCCAGGATATAAAACCTTGCTGTTAGTGTATTTATTTCCTGTAGTCAAATACTTTTGCCTTTTTATACTCCCCAGGATGTGACTGACAATGTGACTTCCTAGCAGTCCTTAGTGCTTTTCTGTCACTCTTCTACTTGCTGTTTCAAGTCAGTTCAAGTAGAAAAAATATAAATATATACAGAAATAGAAATATATAAATATGTACAGACAAATACAAATGAATTACAGAAACCAGTTACCATTTTACAAGTTTTCTACAGTTAAATGCATTTCTGTAATTGCCTTTGCTTCTGCTCATGCTACATACATATGAAACTGTTATACTGATGTTGAAGACTGCACTTGGACTGGCCATGGCAGACTGTTACTCATTGTGGAAAGGATGGTACCAGCAGCCACCAGTGGCTTGTGCCTGCTGTACCACTGTTTTAGCGTCAGTTTATGCACACTGAGAATCTTGCTCACTATGGGACATGTATGTCTGAGAAGGTAGCACATATCTTCCCATTGTAAATGAAGGTGAGCTGAGATCATAGATTCACGTTAACTCAAAACAGTGTTCTAAAAATAAAATCAAAAGTGAAAGATTGTATTCTAGGGGGAATGCATTTACATGGTTCTTGTGGTAGGGTACATCTTCACAATGGTGGCTATTTTTATTAATTTTAAGTTTTGTACATTTTGTGATAAAAGCTGCTTTACGTAATATAACTGCAAATGACGTGAATACAGACAGAAGTAAGAATGCCGGGGTTACTGTATTTACATTCTTCATATTAAATTGTACGTCTTATTAATACTTCTGCATAATGGACTGACAAACTTGTGAGTATTCTGGAAATCACCTAGACCCAGGTAATTGTACATAGCCTGTACATCATGTGTAAATAGAAACATTCTCAGTGGCAATAGACCTAAAGTACCTCAGCTGGTAGTAGAGGAGTCTGGGAGGTACCCACACAGTGAATTTAAAAGTCTGCAGCTAAGGTAGACAAAATTGTCAAAATGGATGCGCACACCTCCAGCAAGCTGTTGGAATGCTGAACTTTAGACTCATAGCCAGCAAAAACAGTTTTTTAGGAGGTATGGACTGGCAAACAACAAAGAATGTCAAGTACCCATGAAGTAACAGTCTGTAGCAGATCTGCAGAGTGAGACATATGCACTTGTATCTTACACGACATGACACTATCCCCATTGTAATGGCACAGTGACGCTCACTTCACTGCCTTTTATTCTTTACAAACTTACCAGAGTACATAATCAATAGCAGTACATACACACAAAGAACCAAAGCCAAATCACAATAAACCACTTTGCTCACCCACAGTATGCCCTTTAATCTTTATTTATCTTAGTATTTCCAGGAAGGCCATATTTTGGTCCTTGAACTTGGAAGGCTGAAAGGCTATCCCAACCTCAGTTAGATCATTAATCAAAATTGACATCCATACAAACAGACCTAAAGAACAGTGAAACAAAAAAAGTTTGTTGAGTAACATAATCTAACTCTATACTGTTTCATGGAAATAGCCTATCCTTTGCAACAACGTTTCAGCATGCACAGCCTGCTGCCTGAATCTAGTGGTCTGGCACTGAAAACAAACACACTTTATTATGTACTTATCTTAATTTGTCTTTTAAGTGTGTTTATCATCTTACTTACTTTCTTTTCATTTTCTTTATACATATTTTTTTTTCTTTGCTTTACTTGATTTCTGTAACATCATGGCTAAAAAGTATCCTTATGATCCATCCTATTTACCTAAAATAAAACAGAAAATACAAAGGACAGTGACAAATCCATGGTACAGCTAGCTGTATAACAATCATACATCAAAGCTGGAAGATTGTTTACAGCCACCTGCCCCCATAGCATACAGAGATAAGGCACTGAGTATAGCTGACTTGTGTTTGAGTAGGAGACTAGGAGCTGCAGGGACCAGGCAGAGAGGATGGGAGTGAGTGTCTGACTTTGGCTTATTCATCGGGAGGGCAGTACGAGATCACTGCTTTGAACATCTGCAGGGCAATAAATACATCTCTGGTAACAATGAGTCTAACAATGCCTGAGCTGCAAACAGCATTTGAGTTACCATGGACAACCTGTGTAGAAGTGCTCATGTGTTCCCTGAGAAGAAGCAGTTGTGAAGTTTGCAATATTGCCATTGGGGCGGTTAGCAATGGGCCACTTAATCAATGGATGTTTGGGATTAGTGAGTTTAAAGTAGGGTTGCTACCTTTTCAAATGCCCAATGTGGGACATTTTTTGGTACAAACGTCAGATTTTGCACGCTAAAACATACCCACGGCCAGTACAAAGGGTAGAACTTCACTTTTTTGCCTAAATAAAAGCTTATTCTTGTAGCATTTTAGTTGCTTATTCTGTTTCTTATAACATTTAGGTGTTTCATATACAGAATAACTGTTTTATGCAACTATTACATAAAATATACAAAATAATCTTGTCCTAAAATCTCAGGACATTTGCTATTTTTACAAATTTTTTTCAGGACACAACTGCACAAAGAGAAACTGTCCCTTGCAAAGTGGGACAGGTGGTAACCCTGGTTTAAGGCTGGGGAATGAATGGGCCATTTGGCTTTTGTTCTGGGGAAGGGATAGGCCCAGCATGTCTTTGAGGTGGGGAGTCTCGTATAGCCCCTGAAGGCTCAGAATCCATCTTATCCTTGGGAGAAGAAATTAATGGGCCAACTGGATGAAGATAATAGAGCCACTGGGTTAATCTGGAGAGAAGGATTAAAAATAGACTGTCTGCAGCTGTTACATTAATTTCAATGACATGAAGAATCATTAACTGCACTTACTAGAACACCTACAACAATGTAAAAACAAATATGATCAGTGATGGAGCATACTTCATATCCAGGTGAAGAATCACCAAGCACAGTTCCAACAATATAACTGTGGAATGATCACAACATGTTCCTAGAACCTCTCATGAAGCAATCTACTATGGTCACAAAATACCAAGCAGGAGTTCTGAGATCATAGTTTAGTAAACACCTATGAACCTAAAGACAACACGGGCCTTTTTAAGCCTAGCCATGCATCCTAAATCTTTGGCAATTTCTGGTACCCTTCATAAATGTAAGCAGGGGCTTAGGAGATTAAACATTTACAAGCAGGGGCCTGGGAGAGGAAGCATTAACAGGCTGCCTGTGTCCATTAGAAACATAGGTGCCAAACCAGGAATACATTTCCTGTTTCCTCATCCAACTGTCAAGTTGCACTTTAATTGGGTTACGGAGGAACTCTGCTTCACATGGATGGGGAGCCTATTCCAGAGACGGGGTAGTCTCTAGGATACATACCTGTCTCTCCAGCAGGTCCTATTTATATCACAGGCAAAGTTTACATCTTAAGAATGGGCAATTCTGGTGCTGTTTGTTTTGTAAATATTCAGGAGGTCCATCAGAGTAGGGTCTGACAATGCCCAGTTTGCCAGGCATAGATCTCCCCTCAACAGCCTGTATGAGACAGAATACAGGGATAGGGCCTTTAGGCAGTCTGCACAGTATTCTTTTAGTGAGGAGCTTTTGTGGACATTTCCAATTGTTGGATATGCCTGGTTAGGTACATAACAAAGGGGGCACTGTCCTCAATGATAGATCTGATGAATGCCAGATCAGACCAATGTCCAAATCCATTGTCCAAATTCCTTTAACAGTGTACACTGTATGCACAGCATATGACAACACAAATTCCGAAATAAATATTCAAGTTTACATTTTTTTTCTGTCTCTCTGTTACTAGTGATGATTACTGGTGAAATACAATAGATGTCAGCCTTTGAAACAGGACAGTATGAATGGCCCAGTAACTACAAGAAAATGTCAGAAAACAATAGACTGAAAATGTGCTAAATCTTAGCTCCCTAGAAAATGTAGTATATTGGCATGCAGCTGGAAATAGACTGGTCAGTGACAGTCCCCAAAATGAAGGGAAATACATGCCACTACTAAACAAAGCTATTAAAAATGTACTGGACAAAATCCATTGAACTAACCAGGGAACATATTCCTGTTCTTTAGCTTAAAATAAAATCTGCAACCACGATTTCTTCACTATAATTTCCCTGTATCTACTCTATATCATACCTTCATAAATAATTTGACACCATGAAGCCATATAATTTATGTTGTTCTCTGACTCAAATTGATATTTCAATTGTGTTTCTCTTTACTTTGACTGTAACTGTGAACACACTGTGTAACACAAACTTATTTAATTGTATACTTTACCTCATTTAATTTTGATTTTAACTGTGAATTACTGTGTATAACACTATGTAATGCAGAGCTTTTCTCCCAGGGCCTCAACTGAAAATGGGCTCCCTGAGCCCAGTGGACCAGTCATCAAACTGAAATAAATAAACTATAAAACATATAGGACAGTCAACCTAAGCTGTGGAATATGTTGAGTGGCAGTATTCAAATAGCTGAAAAGTGAAGGACATCTTATAAATAACAGCAAAACCCTGTGGCAGAAGACAACAGTAGTAATCCAAACGTCTTCAGTAAAATCCAAAAGTGTTTAATTTAAGCGCTTTTGTAATGTTACACATTACTTCATCAGACAAACATAACAGTCCCGACATTAAGTTATATACTCAATAATTACTACAATTTAAAAATCCCAGCTCAGTAAATTCCCTCCAAAACATCCAATTAATTACAGACCAATTGGAAAGTAGTAATTACAAAACCTCACTTACAAGTAACATTCCTATAGCAACCAGCTTCATTCAGTGAACTATGAATACATGTATTAAAAACATAAATTACCTTTTAAATACGTAAGCAATCAGTTTAATACAAATAACTTTACATTTTATTCCACTTGTCACAAAGTGTGGTCTAGAATAGATTTTTTCTTGATTTCAGAAAGTTTAATTATTCTAGATCCCAGTTCTGTACAAGTTTGTTACTTATCAGATCATTCTAAAATTAATTTAAACTTTAATAAAGACCCCAAAAATAGCATATCACATAGAGGATACAATTGGACCCTAAATCCAAATTTATTAAATAAACAAGATATAATTCAGGAAACTCAGGCTGTTCTTGATCTTTTATTAGGTAGTTTATCTAAACAACAACATTTACCCGATATTGAATGGGCGACAACCAAAGCACAAGTAAGAGGGATCTTTTTGCAAAAAGCTACCTATTATAAAAGAATTCAAACTAGAGATCTACAAAGACTGGAAACTAAAATCAAGTCATTAGAACAGGATTTAATTAAGAAATTTAACCAGCAAACAGAAAAAGAACTATTAAAATGTCAAAAGGAGCTCTTTCTGATCCAAAATAATAAGTTGTCGTTTCATGAACATAAATTGTTGGCAAAATATGCTAATCATATTCAAACGCCTTCAAGGGCATTAGCTAGAATCATTAATCAATCGAAAGTTCCTTTTCAGATCACTGAAATACATTTCAAAAATAATAGATATACAAAATCTGAAGATATTATGAGTATTTTTGAAACAATTTATTCTCAGATTTATAGTGATCGACAGGACTCTCTCACGAATAGGATTAACAATGATTTTTTGCAAAAAAATATTTTTCCAAAAATTAATGATAACTCCCAAATAGATTTAATTAAGCCAATTTTCTCTGGGGAAATAATAGACACAATTAAAAAGTTGAAATCTCATAAAGCACCAGGACCGGATGGATTGACCGCAGAATTTTATAAAACTTTTTATGATTCCTTTGGCAAAATACTTCCACATATATTTAGTTATATAATTAACAATGGAATTAATGATCCTCACTTTAATGCATCCAGAAAACTTCTTATACCTAAAGAAAACACTGACTTTCATAACCCGGATAATTATAGACCTATTTCTCTTAATATTGACATGAAAATTTTGACATCTATCTTAGTTAATAGATTGAAGAAGGTAATAGACTCAATAATATTGTTTGAACAGTTCGGATTTATGAATGCCAGACAAACTACTGACAATACTTTATCACTACATACATTCATTTCTTATGCCTGTCAAAAAATATTAATGTTTACCCTCTCATTATTGATGCACAAAAAGCTTTTGATAGAGTTAACTTGAAATTTTTGTTTGATGTTTTATCATACTTTAGTATACCTCAAGAATTTATTTTAACATTACGAATATTATATAATAACCCATATACAACTTTATATATCAATAAAAATTTTTCTAAAAGAATACAAATCAAGAACGGAACTCGTCAGGGCTGTCCTTTATCTCCTATATTATTTAAACTATATTTAGAACCACTATTTTTACATATTAAGCAAAATATATACCATAATGCCCCAATAATTTATGGCACTAAAATATCCATGACTGCCTTTGCTGATGACCTCAATATCCATTGTACGACTCCAATTTCAGATACTAAAAAATACTAAAAGCAGTGGAAGACTTTGCTGAGGTATCCAACTACAAGATAAACCTTAAAAAAAACAACTTATTTCCTTTAAAAACACCGAAACCTTTTTCTCTTTTACCACTGGTAGGACAAGTTAAATCAGAGAACAAGATAAAGTACTTGGGTGTTATCTTTTCTGCAGATAACAGAGATTTCTATGTGAATAATGTCAAGTATCTTTGGGATCATATATTGTCCGACTTAAGAAGATGGAATAATTTGAAATTACCAACAATGGCAAAAGTTTCAATAATTAAAATGAATGTGCTACCCAGAATTTTGTACATTTTTAGAGCCACTCAAGTCTTGATCCCCAGGAAATTTTTCAAACAAATTCAAATGTAATCGGCTAACTTTATATGGAAACCTAAGACGACTAGAATATAATATGATAAACTGATGACTCAGAAAAAATAAAGGAGGCCTAGATCTACCTAATTTTGAAATTTACTACTTAATAATAAATTCTAATATAATTTTAAGAATAGCTTACTATGAGATATCTAGTAATAAATGGTTACCCAAATGGGTAGTTATGAATCATAAACATGTTGTAAGTTTGAATATTAACCCGAAAGCTTTACCTTTTTTAAGCAAAGATACTTTTAAATTATTTTCTTTAATGGAACATATTAGATTATATATAAGTCTAATACAAATTCTTTTCCAATCATTAAATCTCTTGCAACATATGATGATTTTTCAACCCTTTCATAAGAACCCGAATTTGAAAATCAATAATCAATTAATAGATCTTAAAAAATATCCACTTATAAGTAATCTAACTTTACTTGAGATGTATCCATATCTTAATCATTCAGTTCATGATATGTTGCTGGGGATGAATCTTCCTTAATCTTACTTAATAATACTGAGACAATTAAAGGATCTCTCTATAAATTACTTTAAAGACTTTAAAATTGATGAGGAAACGTTAACTAATTGTTCAAATTTATGGTTAACTCTTAGACAAGATACCAAATTTATTACCTCTACAAGTGAACTGATAAAAGAGTTGAAATACCAAAATCAAATACTCTCGGCAAAATATTGGAAAGGTAACATAGCATTGATAGAAGAAAATAAAATATTAAAGGCAATTAACCTAACAATAAAATCAGTTTCTCTCCAAAAATTAATATTTACACAATATATGATATTTAATAATGCCTACTATACACACCTTAGCCTGCATAAATTTAACTCTAAGAACTCGCCCAAATGTCCATACTGTAAAGATCAAACGGCGGACCTCTTGCACATGTTCTGTAGCTGTAAATGTATATACAAACTTTGGAATTCCTTAAAAATTCAACTACAAAAGATGGGGTATCAGCATTCTACACTTTCCTGGGAATTCATGATTCTACATATCCCTCCTAATAATTTGAATGGAACCCAAATGATTATACCTATAAATATTTTCTTATTAATGAAACTCTATATAGCTACAAATTGGTTGACTCCATTTCAAACTTCATGGGAAAACTTTAAAGGTTTAGCCAGGAAACTTATTCTAGCACACAAACTTTTAATTAAGGATAATAAAAGGAATATTAATAACCCGAAGGTGTGGGAACAAATTTTCAACATTATATTAGTTTAATGTACCGAATTCAGCTCAACCCCAGGACATGCATACTTATTTGAAAGTTGGTAAAAACAATCCATTCTAATGATAGTAGATCTTTTGACTCTTGTTGTTACATGTTCCTTTCTTTTTTTCACTGATTTTGTTTAATGGATGGAAGCATTCATGTAAATAGTGTACATAGTTTGTAGTATGGGTGTTAGTAGCTTAATTTGGGTATTATTTGTATTTCTTTTTCTTTGTTGTTTTTCTTTATTGTATGAAAAATTGGTAAAATAATAAAGATTTATTATGGAAAAAAAAACATAAATTAATCTAAAAACATAATTATTATTCTTCTTCTTTCGGCTTTTCCCCATTAGGGGTCGCCACAGCGGATCACCTGTCCGCTCCTGACTGGCAGTGGAGTTTTACGGTGTCGAGTTGCCAGCCCGGCGCCCAATCTTCCACAGAAGGCACACACATACATGCATTCACACTTAGGGCCAATTTAGAGTGTCCAATCCACCTACAGCATGTCTTTGGGATGTGGGAGGAAACTGGAGCACCCGGAGGAAACCCACGCGACCACTGGGAGGACATTCAAACTCCGCACAGAAGGCACCCCAGTTGAGGATCGAACCGGAGAACCTCTTACCGTGAGGCGACAACGCTAACCGCTGCACCATCTAAAAACATAACAAACCCCTTAATATTATTTTCTTAATTTCCTAGCTTTTAAAACAGGTTTCAGAGGGACACAATCATTCAGAGCAGACCTCCGATGTGCCCCTAATCTCAAGATCCACCAAAGCTGAACATTTTCAGTGTCATTTACTACATCACCCAGTCTCTTGTTCTC